>NW_015624837.1:1085652-1154589 GCF_001515625.1 Sinocyclocheilus rhinocerous
GGTGAGAGTGATGTGTGTGTGTGTGTGTTCAGTCTGAGTCCTCACTGCTGAAGGAAAGGAGATCTTCTTCCGCTGGACTCACAGCTGCATCCTCAGACACGGTTCTGCTGCGGGATGTTGCCAGTCTGATGGAGGGAAGAAGAAGTGTAATCTTTACTATTTATTATTTTATGTTACAATGTTTTAAATTTTTTTTTCTAACTGTTAAAATGTTTTAGTCTACAACTACATTTACGCTGAAATTTTATCAACAACCTGGAAATTTCATGGAATTTTAAATGTAGTTTTTCAGACTTGGAAATTATGAATTTTTAAATATACATTTTTGCATGCATAGCTCTAAATATTTCATCAGCTACACTGCCGTTCAAAAGTATGGGGTCAGTACGAAATGTTGTTTGTTTGTTTTTGAAAGAAGAAGCCAAGGCTTAATTCATAATGCAGTAAAACAGTAAAACTGTGGAATTTTATTACAGTTAAACAAAAAAACAACCTTTTTATATGTATTCATATATTTAAAAAATTATAATATTAAATATTTTAATTAAATAGCTGAATGACAAAATGGTTGTGCTGCTTAATATTTTTGTGATACATTTACAGAATTCTTTGATGAATAGAACATTTAAAAGAACAACATTTATTTGAAATTTTTTATTTTTTTTGCAACGTTATAAATATCTATTATTTATTTATTTATTTTTTTGGATTGTGTGAAAAAAATTCTGCTGACCACAAACTACGAACAGTAGTGTGTCGATATATTGTGCAAGCAATAATTTGTGAGCAAATCATTAGTTTGAGTCAGTTCTTTTCAGTGAATCATTATTTAGACCGGTGCAGAAAATGAACAGAAACATTCATTAGCAAATCAGTCTGAATCAAAACCATTGGTAACACTTTACAATAAGGTTCCATTAGTTAATGTATTAACTAACATGAATGAACAATACATTTATTACATTATTTATTAATCTTTGTTAATGTTAATGAATGAAAATACAGTTGTCCATTGTTAGTTTTTTGTTAATTCACAGTGCATTAACTAACTAACAAGCACAACTTTTGATTTTAATAATGCATTAGTAAATGTTGAAATTAACTAAGATGAATAAATGCTGTAGAAGTATTATTCATTCTTAGTTCATGTTAACTAATGTTAACTAATGATCCTTATTGTAAAATTATTATCCAGTAATCACAAATGACTGGAAAAGTTATGAAAATTCACCGGGAACCCTCTTGTATGTTATTGTTTTTAAGTGAAAGACAGTAATCTTATCAGGCAGTGACCATGAAGGAAACTAAGTGTGATGCAAGTCTGAAGTGTAATGATATTAGTCTCTGGCTGGCTTGATGATAACTGAGGCTCATCATTAAGCGGTACGGTTTCTCTCACCTCACTTACCTGCGTCCATCTCCTCCACCTCCATATTGCTGCGTGGCAGGTGAGAGAGAGCACGGCACATGCTGACAGTAAGCTATGGTTAAACCATCACATCCTTCCCAGCATCCCGCTGTTCAAACTATACTAGCCTTTGTCAGCAAGTGGAGATCTAGATCTATTATTACAGTTTTTATTGTGTTTTTTCTTGATGTTCGGTGAAAGGAAAGAGCTGACTATTTGGATTCGCCTCATCTGATTCACTTAGAAGAATCATGGTCCTTTGGCCCATTGCATTACTTATAATAATGGATTCCATTGGCAGGATGACAGTGCTTTTTCTGACCTGCAGTATCCCAGTAATGAAGTCACAGTAATGCATTGGCATCACAACCAGTTTCAACTTTATGGCAGCAGAGAATGTGGCAAGCAATCATAGAATGACTTGTATCAGGTTCAAAATACATTGATTAGAAAGCACATCCCTGTGCAATTGTACAGAAGAATGCCTGTAACTCACTAAGCAATCATTAAGCAATGAAAGCACTGATGTTTGATTTTATTGCTTGGTTCCCCTTTTAAAGATGCCCATACAAGCAGAGACAGTGAGTTAAACTGAAAAATCTTCCCAAAAATCTAAAAATTGTATTAAATTAAAAACTCACACACACATTAAATTTAAACAAATAATAATTGCACATTAATTGCATATGATAATAATTTTATATTAATTAATAGTTCTAAATAATTAAAATAACTATTTATTATATTTTATCTATTTATTATATTTTATTTTAAAGTATCTTTTTATTACAATTTATTATAAAAACATGAATTAATAAAATATCAATTTATTCTATTTTAATTATATAAATTATATAATTAAAATAATTATTATAATTATAAAATTCATCCAATAACAGAACAGATTATACTTCACCTTCACCTTTTTTAATGCATGCTGTATTTGTATATGTAGTACATAAAGATTTTTAAATGTTCAGATAAAAATCTGTACTGAACAAGTGCAGAATCTTGTTTTTTCTTGTAAATTGGTTTTTAACTTTTCAAAATCCTAAAAGTTTCTTTATTTGAATGAATAACAGATGTACAGTGTGACCTACTGAACACCACTTTATGTGTGTGACAAGGCCAATTGTGAATTAAAAACGTTCAGTTTAATCACCGTTCTATATTAATGCGCTGCTTTAATTGACACACACACACACATCACTCGCACACAGATTGGAGATCACGCTGCGTACACAAAGAAACATTCAGGAGCACAGAAGCTTGTTGTCAACGCTGCCCTGCGACTTCTATTAATAAAACAAGAATCATGGTCCTTTGGCCCATTGCATTACTTATAATAATGGATTCCATTGGCAGGATGACAGTGCTTTTTCTGACCTGCAGTATCCCAGTAATGAAGTCACAGTAATGCATTGGCATCACAACCAGTTTCAACTTTATGGCAGCAGAGAATGTGGCAAGCAATCATAGAATGACTTGTATCAGGTTCAAAATACATTGATTAGAAAGCACATCCCTGTGCAATTGTACAGAAGAATGCCTGTAACTCACTAAGCAATCATTAAGCAATGAAAGCACTGATGTTTGATTTTATTGCTTGGTTCCCCTTTTAAAGATGCCCATACAAGCAGAGACAGTGAGTTAAACTGAAAAATCTTCCCAAAAATCTAAAAATTGTATTAAATTAAAAACTCACACACACATTAAATTTAAACAAATAATAATTGCACATTAATTGCATATGATAATAATTTTATATTAATTAATAGTTCTAAATAATTAAAATAACTATTTATTATATTTTATCTATTTATTATATTTTATTTTAAAGTATCTTTTTATTACAATTTATTATAAAAACATGAATTAATAAAATATCAATTTATTCTATTTTAATTATATAAATTATATAATTAAAATAATTATTATAATTATAAAATTCATCCAATAACAGAACAGATTATACTTCACCTTCACCTTTTTTAATGCATGCTGTATTTGTATATGTAGTACATAAAGATTTTTAAATGTTCAGATAAAAATCTGTACTGAACAAGTGCAGAATCTTGTTTTTTCTTGTAAATTGGTTTTTAACTTTTCAAAATCCTAAAAGTTTCTTTATTTGAATGAATAACAGATGTACAGTGTGACCTACTGAACACCACTTTATGTGTGTGACAAGGCCAATTGTGAATTAAAAACGTTCAGTTTAATCACCGTTCTATATTAATGCGCTGCTTTAATTGACGCACACACACACATCACTCGCACACAGATTGGAGATCACGCTGCGCACACAAAGAAACATTCAGGAGCACAGAAGCTTGTTGTCAACGCTGCCCTGCGACTTCTATTAATAAAACTGATTCGATACTGAATCGCTACATTATTTCTCAGCAGCAAGGGGGTAAAATCGCTGTTTTTGAAGTAACTAAACTAAAGAAACATAGACGCAGGTAATTCACACACGCAACTTTAATCTCTCTCTCTCTGTCTCTCTTAATTATAAAATTCATCCTATTACAGCGCTGATTATAATTTTAGATGAATCATTTTAATTACAAATATGAATTATTAATAAAATATAAATTTATTATATTTAAATTATAAAATTCAAATTGACAGAACAGATTATAATTTCAGATTAATAATTTGAATTAATTAAAAAAACATTTATTAGCATTTATTATAAACTATGTATTATTAGTCAAATATGAATGAATGAATTATTATAAAATTATAAATTTCATGCAATGACAGAACAGATTCTTTATTTGTTTTGTTTTTTTTCCCACTTTGCCAGTTTCACTATCTGTTAATAAGAACATATTCATTATTTTGGTAATTCTTGTTTTTGTATCTAACATCTTTAACTGTTCACAGAAAAGCTTGAAACTGTTCACAGAAAAACTCCAACCTATCATTGCATTCATTTCCAGGGCTTTGTTTGAATTGATATTAATAACTGTGTATGGAGAGACACTCAGAATAAAATGATTCTCCACGTCCATTAATCTGAACCAGAGCCGCTACTGTTAATGTTTCAGCAGTTCTACTGTGTGCCAAATCTCATTCCATCTCCACTTTATGAGACATAATGTCATACCTGAGGGAGTGCGAACACATTAGCTGATTATATGAGGCAAATATAGTTCCATATCAGCATACAGATGGGCTCAAAACTAACACACACACACACACACACACACACACACGGATAATATGCTAGAAAAACCCACATTTTGATTTCTTGGTGTCTTTAAGGAAGCAACTCAGCCCTTTCGCCTCTTGCTAATAAACAAAGAATTTTAGTGCATCCCGGGGGAAATCATTAATTTTTTTAAATGCTGTATTCAGACATTTGCTGAGCCGCACTGCAGATAAAATGCTCTTAGAATAAACACAAGTGATTAAATACCATTCAAATCTTTGGGGTCAGTAAGATTTTTTTTTTAAAGAAATTTTAAAGAAATTAATACTTTTATTCAGCAAAGACTTTAAACTGACCAAAAGTGACAGTAAAGTCATTTATAATGTTAAAACAATACTTTATACTAATAATAAATAAAATTCTTTTGAACAGTCTATTTGTTAAAGCATCCTAAAGAAATGTATCACAGTTTTAAACACTGATAATAATGAATGTTTCTTGAGCAGCAAATCAGCGTGTTAGAATGATTTCTGAAGGACTGGAGTAATGCTGAAAATTCAGCTATGTCATCACAGGAATAGAGTATTGGGCATCACTGGTGAGAGTAAGAGGCATCTTTCAAAAACTTTAAAAAAAAATCTTACAGACTCCAAACTTTTGAACAGTAGTGTAGTTTTTTTTTTTTACTACCACAATCAGATCTTTTCTTTTTGTGTGTATGTATGTGAGTGTATTTTAAAGCACAAGTTGTGATCAATAAGCACTATATCTAAAAAAAAAAAAACACTATCCTGGAGGATCAATCTCTGATTTCATAGACAGGTTGGCTATGTGTGAGCAGAAGGGAACAGAAACTTACCTTGAAAATGCATCATCAAGGCCATCTTCCGCATCCTGAAAATAAGAGAACACGGAATAACCATGTAAGAAAAACCATCACAATATATCACATACAGATTCAGAGAGTAACTCTCAGCACCAGCATGCTGTAAAAACTTAATGTGACAGTCATTATCTGAGACCAGCAGACTGAAGGTCCTAACTGGGTTTCAGAATCTGCCTAAACAGTGAATGGAATTCAATCACGGCTGAAAAGTAATTAACAAAGGCACAGCTGAGAACGGTGTGCAGACAGAGAACCTGACAGATGCAATCTTTCATAAAACAGACCTTGCCAACTAAACTAGAATGGCCAGCTCTCCACCTAGAGGTCATGTATTTAATCAATAATATTGTATTTAAGCAGAGAATGCCACTTAGTGGTGAATACCTGCTATATCAACAGGACAGGACCTGCTGACTGACAACATAATGGAAATTAGCCAATGGCAATAGAGTAATTACTGCCTTGGCATGCTCTTTGCTATCAGAACAACTGACCTTCATTTTGGAGCTGATACTCTGCACAATAGTGGCACTCTTTCAGCAAATTAATGAGCATTCAAATGATCAGGAAAGACAGCCTTGCATTTGAGCCATATTTGATCACATAATACAGAAATAAACTCCTGGAAAAGCACTACTGTCCTTCCATGAGGGGGTATTTATGTGTAAAATTAGTTCTGCTCTAAATTGAGTTCAGTAAGATTTATTTATTTTTTTTTAAAGAAATTATTACTTTTATGCACATCCACACATTAAATTGATCAAAAGTGAGTAAAGACATTTACAATGTTACAAAATATTTGTATTTTCAAATAAATGCTTTTGAGCATATCATAATGATTTCTGAAGGATCATGTGTGTGACACGGAAAACTAGAGTAATGGCTGCTGAAAATTCAGCTTTACCATCAGAGGAATACATCACATTTTAAAATACATTAAAATAGAAAACATTTATTTTAAATTGTAATAATATTTGACAGAATTACTATTTTACTGTATTGTTGACCAAACAGAAGCAGCCTTAATGAGCACAAGAGACTTCTTTAAAAAACATTAAAAACTCCTACCAACCACAAACTTGAATGGTAGTGTATGTGAACAGTTTAGGAAGGATGACATCATACCCAGGAGTCATGTTTGATTGGTCGTCTCCGAGCTTTGCTGCGTGGAGATGGTGAAAGGAAAGAAGAGAAGAAGGGCTTCTTAAGTTTGTGCTCCATCAGAGCCTGAGTCTTCACCTCCTCTGACAAAAGTAAAGAACACAAACAAAGGGTATTCCCATGAATACAACAAAATTAAGACAGACATCCAGCAAACCATTGTGTTCAAACCAATAAATGTACCTGAAACACTGTTTGGTTCAGATTCAGGCTGAGATTCAGGGTCTGAACAGGAGTAGCATGTGCGAGCTTTCTTACTTTTGTCTGCAATGAGAAAATGAAGGAAGAGGAATATCTTCTGTTCCTTGGGATATTTTTATATATATTGACAAAAGGCAAAAAACTCACCTTCCTGTGCGATCTCCCACAGATCCAGAGCTACTTTAAAAGCTTGTGCAACTGTCAGAGTCACAGCCTGAGCCTGTGGAGGACACGTGATCACAAAATCAAAGAGAGCCCTGGGTGAGATTTTGAAGAATCATGCTCTTGTCCACTAGATGGCGCTAGATACCAACTATAGATACGGATCAAGAGAAAAGACTGTGGCTTTCACAATAAGAGTTTGTCAAATATAATACAAAAACTGTAGCAAGAAAATAGACAATCATTAAGCAGGCCAAACAGCAAGGTGATGAAGGATTACAAAACTATCAAAATGGAAAAATGTTAACATGTAGATAGATAGATAAATGGATAGATAGACAGATAGACAGACATTATGTGCATCTGAAGACACTTACTATTTTCTTTTTTTGGCACAGGAAGGCATGGCACTCCAGAGCTTCGTTGAACTGGCTTTGGGAGACGTAGGCAAAGACCTTATCCTGAGTTTTGTCTGTTGTGCAGTAAGATATTCTGCAGAGGCAAGAAATACAGGCTTTTCACTGTATTGTCCATAAAGACTCATATAATCAAATAACATTTCCGGGAATTTATAATACTGACAGGGTCACGGTTATGACTAAATATTTATCTTTCAATAATATCATGAAAGTCTGTGAAAATCACCAGCTTTATGTTACAGAGAAATTACAAGCTGCTTGGAGATCAGTAACCGAAAAAAAACAAACAAAAAAAACCTCTTCTGTTATATATCGAGTCATTTCTAACTTTCAACAAGAGTAATAACTGCATCCAGCCATGTAATGTAGGTCTATAAGGTCTGTAGATCAACCCAGACAATCCTGTCAAAAACAGTAAAATTATATATAAAAGGTATTGAATGAAAACAGTCTGTAAGCCCTTTCTTATTTTAGCTTTGGCAGTGTTTGCATTGGCAGGGCCACATCTCCGTCAGTGATGACCTCCAGGCTCCCCTCTCTCGCCGAACGCGTAACAGTGGAATATGACATTCCCAGAATGGGAAAAAAGCCAAGTGGGGTTTAATGTTTTCATGAACCCCCATACAGTTAATGCGGGACCATAGTGAATCTCATTACACAAATCACTGTGCAAGATTTGCGGCTTAGGAAAATAAAGTCTTGCAAACAAATATACATGTTTTCTTTTCAAGAGACAAGCTGGCAGTAGTGAAACTGATATGTGTATTTGAAAAAAAGCCACATAAAAATCCTAAATTGCAGTGAGCATTGACGGAAATGAAACAAAAGCATAAAAAAAGACCCAGAATGCCCTTCAAACCTTTACAATTTCTAAAGCTGACAGCTCCTACTGAGCCTAGACAAACAACATCATCTCATATTTTTCACTAAAAATAGAACGGCTGTTTTTTTCTTCATTATTTGTATATTCGGCTGTGGAGAGGGGGATGGGACGCAAAGGAGTGAATAAAGATGAGGAAGAGTATTTATATCATCAGCGCTAATGTGTTTCCTTCTTTTCAAACCCCCACCACTTCATTCAAAATGCTCTCGTTTTCCTTCCTGTCAGTGAAAAGGCACAGAATACCCATGATTCTGTTCTTCACCCTTCAAATGGCTTTCCAAAACCCCCTCAGGGTTTGGGTTGAAATAACATTTATTATAGCATTCCGACTGAACTCTGATTTCATGGTCCCCTGGTACTTGTGTTTATTCTCCAGCCTCCTTTGAAAGTCAAACTGAGGCTGTATGATCAAAGTCTACTCTGATTATATTCTGCAATGTAAGACGTTTCACTCCAGGGTGTTTTCTTTTATCCTGAAGTGTGCTTTACCTGGAACAGGCCAATAATACACTGTAAAAAATAAGCAGAAGCTCAGTGCAGTGGAGAGCAGTTTGTCCTGCTATGTGAGTCTTACACAGGAATCCATATGTCATCCCACTAAATAGCCAGAACCCCACAGAGCATCTCTGAAGGGTGCAGGCAGGACGGTCCTGCAGATGGAGGAGTTCCAGGTGCAAGGACAGTGTGTTTTGTTGCAGACCTGATGCTCTGCTGACATACATTGCAAAAATCATTAAAAATTAATAAGTATTTTTGTCTTTATTACCACTGAAAAACATTTAAATATCTATAAAACAAATTTATATTAAGACTCAGAAAATATACTGTATCTTGAATAAAATTTATATTTCTTACCCATTTGGAATATATATATACATATGTGTGTGTGTGTGTGTGTGTATATACATTTAAGTGTAAAAATGTGCTTAGAACAAATACAAACAAAGTAATAAATAAGAAAAAATAATGTAAAAAACATCAAGAAATATTCAAGTAATATGCAATTTTGCTTCTCCAATTTATTTTTGTTTAATTACCATTTTAATTTTACATTCATTATATTAAGACTAATTAGAACATACAGTATTGAATTACTGTAAACCAAAAGAAACTAAATAAGAAAAATATGTAAAAATTCTTGAAATATTCAAGAAATATCTTATGCAGTTTTATATAGCAAAATATTGTTGTGCTTTAATTTATATTACATTTTAATTTATATTAAGACTAGACAGAGTTTACAGCATTGAATTATTATATAATTTAATAAAAAAGTAATATTTAGTATTTGTAATTTTTCTTGCCCTCTGTTGAAAACCTAAAAAAATAGTGCTTAGAACAAGAATGAACTATATATATATATACAGTGGGTACGGAAAGTATTCAGACCCCCTTAAATTTTTCACTCTTTGTTATATTGCAGCCATTTGCTAAAATCATTTAAGTTAATTTTTTTTCCTCATTAATGTACACACAGCACCCCATATTGACAGAAAAACACAGAATTGTTGACATTTTTGCAGATTTATTAAAAAAGAAAAACTCAAATATCACATGGTCCTAAGTATTCACCCCCTTTGCTGTGAAAATTTAAGGGGGTCTGAATACTTTCCGTACCCACTGTATATATATATAGTATTAAATACTTTTCCACGTGTAAGTGTAAACTTGAATAAATAGTGCTTAAAAACAATATAAAAATGTGCTTCTCAAATAAATTTAGCTTGCTTTACTAAACATTTTAATTTGAGTGATTACATTTTTTATTATTATTATTATTATTATATATATATTTTTTAAATTGTAAAACAGATCCAGGGAGGGCATGTGTAGTGTGAAAATAAGAACGAGAGAAAGGAAGAATAGAGGAAAGAATGAGAGAGTAGGAAGGATGTGGAATAAGTGTTCTTACGGGAGAGGATTAAAGAGATGGGTGATTCCCGTGACTGTGTCTCTGGTATAGCTGATAAGGGGGCTCCTCTCATGCCCACTGAATAATACACCTCCCTCCAACAGATGGGTATGATACAGGCAATCTCAGATTCATGAATACGATTCATGCATGTCACCTCTTGCATCAACATTTGTTTGACATACTCAAATGTTAATGATTCACTGGTTAGTGATCTCACGGCAGAGTTCATGTTGTTCTACAGACCTTGACTGACTAAAAATCTTTAAACAATTGATTTGGAGGGAGTGAAGTAAACAGGCTTATTCCAATAATTGACTCAATGGCTTTTTAAAATTCTGAGAACAGTGATATTTATATAATAATTTTATCAAATGTATACAGATTTTATAATTAATCAAATAAAAAAATAAAAAAAACTTTATACAATAAATCATTTTTAAAGGTTAGATCAGGTTGAAGTTTGGGGTCAGCAAGGTTTTTTTCCCCAAAGAAATTAATACTTTTATTCAGCAAGGATGCATTTCATTGATCAAAAGTGACAGTAAAGACATTTACATAGTTAAAAAAAACTATTTCAAATAAATTGCGTTTTTTTTTTCTATTCTAACTTTCTATTCATCAAAAATCCGACAAAAAAAAAGATAATAATAAGAAATATTTATTGAGCAGCAAACCGTCATATTAGAATGATTTCTGGAGGATCATGTAACACTGAAGACATTTTAAAATATATTAAAATAGAAAACAGGTATTTTAAATTGTAATAATATCTCCTAATATTCCCAATATTTTACTGTATTTTATTCAAATGAATGCAGTCTTAATGAGTATAAGGGACTTTCAAAAACATCTTACCAGCACATTTTAACAATTTTTTAAAAAGCATATTAAGGATGCCTTTCAATTAGCACCACACTGTGATTTTGAAATGATGATACAAAAGAGCAAGGTTTTGTGATGTTGGTCTGTTTTGGTGTGGTTTTATACCTGTAAATGGAAACGTCCTCGATGAGGTCATTGGTCTCTGTGTCTGAGATGATGATTCCTTTGGGGGAGACAGTGAGGGTCACTTTCCGAAACTTCTTTGTACTGGCCCGAGCCTGCATGTGGTTGACAACAAAAACAATTTGTGTGAACCCTGGACAAATATCTTTGTCATTGTCAGCTTTAAAATGTCACTCATAACTCACTGACCATAAACAATAACCTCTAAAGGTCAGCAAAAGCTGTGTGGGCTATCAACTCCAACTCTATCGGAAAGAGCTGAAAAGAGATGATGCTTCACATATAAAATTCATCTTCTGCCTTGATCCCGGCATATGAACACACTGGTACATCAGTGTAGTGTGCTGGCAGAAAGAAACGAGGCCAACATGGATGAGAACGAGGGGAAATTATGGTTGAAATGCAGCAGAGGAGAGAGAGGGGACTCGTCAAGGACAAAGGAAATCAGGCAAAGCATATCTGGAGGGTCTTTCTCTCTCCCCAGGAGACAGAAAACACTGATATAAAACACAACTGAAACTCTTCTCAAGAATTCACAGTCTGACAGTTTGGAGAGAAACTTAAAGAAACATGTTCTGATTTGATTGTGCTGTTACAGAAAGCAAAACTGTTTTTGATTTGCTTTCTGAGGAAAAAGGAATCACTTTGTGTATTTAACATATAACATATAAAATAGTCAGAAAAATCTTTTTTTTTTATTTATTGAAATGGAACAGGTTATTAAAGCTTTAGACAACATGTAAAAAACTACAATAAAATAAATTAATTGAAAAAAATTACGAGGTCTTTGTGTTGCATAAACTATTGATCAAAAAAGCCTTTGGTTTCTGTTTTGTTTTGTTAATCAATTTGATACTAATGAGAACCATCAATCGACTCTTTACAAAGTTCTTTTCATGACCTCCAGTAGGTCAAAAAAATAAATAAAAATAAATAAATATATATATATATGTATATCTTTTTTTTTTTTTACAGTAAAATAATAATAATTATTATTATGTGACAACATCATTTTATTCCACTATAAATTGTCAAAGGCACAAAAATGATGTAAGATCTTGTGCCAAATTGGATCATGATCATTCTTTACTATTCTCAATTTCTCAAGTCCTTTGACCCACTTTTACGGCGATGACTGACCGTGGCTACAATCCTCCTGATAGCAGCTGCTGCCATGTCCTCTCCTTTAGGCTGGCCAACCAGAGTCATGCCCAGATACTTCACGGTGAACACCATACCTTCCAAGAGTGTCTCCTTGGTGTCCGTCCAGTTCTCTGGGAGCTCTACACCACAAAATAAAACATTTTCATCATTTAAAGAGTTATTTAAAAGAATAGTTCACCAAAATATGAAAACCCTGTCATTGTCTACTCACTCTCACGCTGTTTCAAACATATATGACTATATACACACAAGGAGACGCCGAATGACACCCTCAGTCACTATATGAAAAAAAAAGATGAGAAACAAGTGACTGACTCTCTGTCTCTAATTATCTGTCAAACATCTAATTTGTGTTCCACAGAAGAAAGAAAGTGGTTAAAAAAAATAATGACATAATTGTCAAGTGAACTGTCCCTTGAAGAAACCAACTAAATGTTCAAGGCTTTATAAATCTAAGGCTCAAAAGAAACTGCCTGAAATGTGAATGTGTATTTATTGATTAACACTGCAGGATATCAGAAGAAAGATGCCTGGCAGCAATTATGAAAAAAACAAATTTTTTTAATGCAATAAATAATGATCAACTGGATGCAAAAAGGTCCATTTGCATATAAATATAAAAATATATCCTTTAAACATAGATGACAGGTTTCACACCTTTCCATTAGGAGAAGTGGGGCTCATTCCCATGTAAGGAGAAATTCAAAAACTGTGCCACAGAGTGAGCTTTAAATAGCTTTCGGGTCCCATTTGAGCCTAAAGCCCTGTAGGAGTGCAGAGCTGGATCGAAAGATATGTAGAATGAACCTGACTAGACATTCACTGTCCTGCTATTGCAATTCTGAAGAAAAATCTATATAAAGCAAGCTCTGGAGTGCTGGACCTTAACCCACTGTTGTGTGAATTATTGATTATTATCCTTTCAAAATAACAAAGATCCTTTATTATTATTTTATATACTAAATTTCTTATGGAAGAAAAACCATCAGAATTGAAGGAAGAGAGCATTTAAAATAGTGCCTTCTTGATAATTCATATTCATTATGACAGGTAAGCCAAAGTTTGACTCTTTATAAAGTTCTTTTTGTGACCTGCAGTAAGTAGCTCAATAGAAAACAAAATAAGAATAAAAATAAATATTAAAAAATAATGTATAATAATAATAATAATAATAATGTTATTATAATTATGTTGTTTTATATACTACATTTCATATGGAATAAAAAAAATCTCAGAACTGAAAACATGAAAAGAACACTTAAAATAGTGACTCCTTGATAATTCATATTCATCATGACAGGTAAGTTTTTCTATTTCAGACCTCAATGAACTCTTTACAAAGTTCTTCCTGTGACCTCCAGTAGTGCTATAAAAAGTAAAATAAAATAAAAAAATAAAATATTTTACATGATTAATAATAAAATAATAAGAAACATGAATAAGAAAAACATTAGAATATTGTTGTTGTTATTTTATTTTTTACTTTAATTACTCAATTTCTTATGCAAGAAAAACTATGAGAACTGCATAGAGTTTTTCTTGTGATCTCCAATAACTCAACAGAAAACAAATACATTTTTAAAGAATATTTTACATGAATAATAATAATAATGTGTTAGAACAACAACAACAATAATAATGTCATTATTATTATTATTATATTTTATATACTACATTTCAGAACTGCAGGAAGAGAGCATTTTTAAAAAGTGCCTCCTTGATATTCGTCATGACAGGTGAGCCGAGCCGAAGTCTATTTTAAACAAGCACTTATGGTGTGTGCCACTTTTCTTAAATTACACATACAGTAACTGATTTCTTCTATGTCCCTTTGCCTAAAAAGGCAGCTATGGAGGACAGAAACTCATCTAATCTGACAGTCTCGTATCCTGCTCTGACAGCTCTGCTCAGAGCCATCTGGCCCTCCCAGCAGCACCAGCTGTTTGAAGTCAGGAAGACAATACCAGCATCACGGCTTTCTCAACTGCAAGTGAATTATTAATTTACAGGGACACAAAATCTATCTTAGCACTCAATAAGCAGGAAAATGAACCCTCAATGCTCACTCAGCACCGCAGCCATCTCTAAATGACATGTTATAGCCCATTTAGGATGGGCCGCGGGGCATGGAAACGTAACAGAAGTAGCTAAAAAGCTCTAAGGGTGACTTGCTGCCATGTATAATCTCCTTGAGCTGTTGCAGCACATTTGCCGTGCTGAAATCCTAAACTGGGAATGCTGACACACACAAAACTTGGGCCACAATAAAGCTGCAACTAGAACTTGAGGGATGTACCATACGTTCAGCAGGCTGCTAAATGAATAATTGATCAGATTCGTGTTGATGCTCAAGGCCTTCGCTTAGATTAGACTGAAGTAGGACATGTTTATGTTCATAAAACTTTGCAAAGGTTATGACAATAAAGTGAAGCAAATAAAGCAAAAAGGCCATAAGGACTGATAGTAATTGGATTTTTACAGGTTTGGCCAATGGCAGGATGATATGTAGGGGAAAAAACAGCCAGTGTGTTGTTTGTTTGGTGTGAGAGTGGCATTTTTAACAGCACATAATTTGACGTCTGGGTTGGTGCGTGTGTCTGCGTGATAGAGTGATCCGATTTGTGCAAATGTAAAATGCGATTACCACAGATGCCGAGACGTGTCGTAACCGCATTTGTGTCTGCGCTACACAAAAGCTGCATGGCATTTCTCCAGACTGATCTTGCAGTCATGGAAAGTTCTCAGTGAGTGCTTATGCTTTTGAAGTTTTAAATCAAAAGAAATCTACCTAAATATGTTGTTTAGCATATTATTTATTTCTTTATTTTCAGAAGCGTTTAAATCAGTTGGGCTGAAATCTAGAATCTCCAAGCAAACATAGAACATTCCACTAACGTTACTGTGTGGTTCCTGTCTGGAAAAATGTACATGCAATATTCTCTAATGGTTATTTTCAGGATTTTATTTTATAAACAAACATTGTCAAAATGTTGCAGAGGTTTTTGTGTGCTAACCTAATAAGGACGTATACACAACATTCTCTAATGGTTAATTTTAGGTTTTATTTTATGAACAGACTTCTCTCATGACAACTCCCAGAGAGTTTAGCATAATAATGTACATGACAATATTAATGTGTTTGGGCTTGGTGGAATAGATGCTGCGGCAGAGCAAGTACCGAGACTTTCTACTGCCAATACATCCACAGACACGCTGCTGTGAGCATGTAAGAAATACTGTTGCTGCACATTTAATGTATATGAAAAACCCCTGTGTATAACATACATGAAATCACCCTGTAGCAGATACAGGTGGAGCTGGGGAAGGTGGAGGGTTTCTGAAGTGTGCTGCAACTGCTACAGCAAGCACCTAGCCGAGTATTTGAATGTTGAGCAGCAAGCTCATTGGCTGCTGATACGAAAAGAAGCAAATCAGCTGCATGATGTGAATTTGATTATGTTAGATTGAGTTAGAACCTAAATCGGACTGCGCCATCTAGTGTTTCATGACAGAACTTTGGATTACCTCAATGTTGCAGGGACGTTTTTGCATATACAGCATTCTTTGATGGTTATTTTTAGGTTTTATTTTTATAAACAAACATTCTCAAAATGTTGCAGGAGGATTTTTGTGCTAATTTAATAATGTGTACAAAACATTACAATGGTTATTTTTTAGGTTTTATTATATAAATAAATCTCAAAATGTTGCAGGGGAGTTTTTTTGTGTCAGTTTAATAAAAAAAATACATAACATTCTTTAAAGTTTTTTTTTTTTTTTAGGTTTTATTTTTATAAAAAAAACACTCAAAGTTTTGCTGGAAGGTTTTTGTGTGCTCACATAATAAGAATGTATATACACATCTTCTTTAATGGTAATTTTAGGCTTTATTCTTTTTAAAAATGAATGTTCTCATTGACTTCCATATTATTTTTTAGATACTATAGAAGTCAGTGGAGATCATCAACTGTTTGGTTACCCACATTCTTCAAAATATCTTTGCTTATGTTCAGCAGAAGTAAAAAAAAAAAAAAAACGCATGCCGTTTCGGAACAACTTGAAGGTGAGTAAATGATGACAGAATTTTCATTTTTGAGTGAACTGTCCCTTTAACTTTCTTATGGGTGATCATTTTGTTTTTCTTAAGGACCTAAGAGTGTATTCCCTGAGCCCATGGATGCCTTAAACTGTGGCACTGAAGGAAAGCAAGTGAGACGGTCAGTCACAGATCTATTTACATATGAATACTACATACTTAATGGTCTCCTTTACACCCAAAAGTCACATGAATACTCAAGCATGCTGAATCCCAGTAAATATAATGACTGCATTTACATGATGAGATGATTAATTAAAACATGAGCTCACACATGGACACACTTGCAGGACAGTTGCCCGTGGCAACGAGTAAATCAAATGCCTAGATTCCTGGAATGATTCTGCACTAGCATTTTTATGCACCACGTACATATTGTTGAATATAAAATACCTCATACTTGAATGGTTTGAGCCATCGAAGAAAAATAAACTGTTTTACTTTGTGCTGACAGCAGTTGAATAAAAGGCCTCTGATCTCTGCTCTGCTATTTAGTGTCTAAATAATGAGTGTTGGGAAGAATCTAGGACATTACCTTGACAGAATATAGGACATGATACGGCAGAGAGGGAGGGAAGAGGAGTTTGGGAATAGAACAGATTCCATCAGCCCATAAGTGTACACACTAAAAACTGAGGGGGCTGTAAAAATAACTGAAGAAGCTTTATGGGATGGTACTTGAGTTGGCTATATGAGTGATAACAAAAAGTCTTAATATTTCTTTAAGTTATTGGTGTACTCAAACATATCAAGCCATAAAACGCTGATTCTATTTAGAACCTTTATTTCTAAGAGTGAAAATGGCTGTTCAATTACATGTGCATTGCTGAGGAGGAATTACAGGAAGGTGTCAATATTTAATTTTGTGTTCTTAGAACCAGAGCTGTTTGAGCGGTGTTGAACATGCCATATATTCATCACATTTCTCTGCTCAGGACAGCCACGCTAGTGTCAGACCATGCTCCGTTGCCTAGCAACAAAAGTCACTGGGCATGAGACAGTCCTACAATGGGGGGATGTTAGGATTTAAACATCAGCAGTCACAATAACACACACTAAACTGAGAGAAAGAATTATAATCACTGAATTATGAATATAACAAAATATAATAAAAAAGTGCATACATACATAGATACACACATAAATGTATTTACAATATTCTCTATACACAAAATTGTTAAAATCAAATTAACAAAAATGGTGAATGCAAGTTGTTTGAATGAAAGTTGTTTTATCATGATGGTGATTGCAAAAAAAAAAAAAAAAAGTTTTATTATTTTAACAATTTCCAAAGAGGCCTTATTAAAAAAAATATATATATATTATAACTGAAATAGAGTTACAACGTTACATTAAGGCCCACCTTTTTATTTATTTATATTATTTCAATGCAACTGAATCTAATTATTCAAACAGCTGATTATTTGAAAATAACCCTCAGTCATCTCTGTTCACAGTTTCTTTTACCCTGAACTGTTTGCAGTCTGCAGAGGCCTGTAGTTAGGAGTGTTATCCCTCATATTCATGACAGCATGAATGGAATTAATGAACAGAAAGCGAGATCTGTCTTACAGTATGACTGAAAGAAGAAAGACAACATCTCCTGCCTCAAGGCGACAAGGGGAATTTTCTTCCAAATCTGAATGAATTAATGACTTTGCTCGACTTGCCAACCAATGGGAACTAACACAAGCGGGCTGCCTTATCAACATAGAACATACATTTATTTACAATTACATTTTTAACATTTTTGTGATAAAATGGCAGACTCCTTTGCCTTACTAAAGCTAATTTCAAAGCTATTTTACACATAATAATTGATATTATATTAATAATTAAGGCATAATTTGACAAAATTACCGCATGATTGGAAATGACACACAAATATTCTGTACACATTACTTACCTTGATTTTTTTCTAGTTTTCTTCACATCACATATCAAGTAAACTAACTTTCAAAAAAGTGTCCAAGCTTTAGTAATGATCTGCATGAATTATAATTTACTGCTACAAAATAAGCCATTTTCCCTTCTCAACTTTTACTAAATGTTCACAACAAAGCGTAAACATTTATCACACAGATGTTTTCACCACAAATCCTCATACATAAAAATGTGGATTATTTGCTTTTTTGATCTCAAAGTAATCCAAATGCAATGCAAAATGTTTCTTTCTCAAAATCACAGAAGCTTTGAGTCTTATCAGCAGCACAACAGCGGCTCAGACTTTGTGCTCTCAGGTTCTGTTTACACTGAACAGCATGCATATTAACATTCGGTTTTAAGAAAATGTAAACATGTTTTGTGTCTCACAAAAAGACTATTTCTGAAGCCAGACACACCTTTAACTTGTGTCTGAAATGATCTGAATGC
Organism: Sinocyclocheilus rhinocerous; assembly: GCF_001515625.1. Classification (NCBI taxonomy): domain Eukaryota; kingdom Metazoa; phylum Chordata; class Actinopteri; order Cypriniformes; family Cyprinidae; genus Sinocyclocheilus; species Sinocyclocheilus rhinocerous. The sequence continues at coordinate 1,104,486 of NW_015624837.1, forward strand.
AAAAAAACAATGATTTTTAATGCAAATTATTTAGCGAAATGTAAGATCAAATTCTGATTATTACAAAAGCACATCAAGTTATAATACAGGTCCAAGTTCAAAGAATATATAAAATAAATAAAAGTTTGTATTGCTCATTCCAGATTCTATGAGTTATGGGTGCTTCCTCAGCACTTTTTATGGTTTTGTCCTGATAAGGAAGCAGGCAACACTATTGGCTGTAGGTCAACTATATGCAAAGGTCATGTTTAAAACCATTTATCAAGGTCTGCTTTTCAGGGGGATGTTTTGCTAGATAAGAGAGGGCAGGTGAAACTCGTCTCTTTTACAAATGAGTTATTGAGTGGGAACTCACAATTTCAAGAAAAATGATCTGGGAAATGTATGGAGAAATCCTTATATTGACAGACCCATATGAGATGGGTAACATAGTTATCATAGTTAAAGGGATAGTTCACCCAAAAATTTTCTGAAAAATTATACTCAACCTGCAGGCCATCCAAAATGTAGATGAGTTTGTTTCTTCATCAGAACAGATTTGGAGAAATTTAGCATTACATCACTTGTTCATCAATGGATCCTCTGCAGTGAATGGGTGCCGTCAGAATGAGAGTCCAAACAGCTGATAAAAACATCACAATAATCCACAAGTAATCCACAGGACTCCAGTCCATCAGTTAACATCTTGTGAAGTGAAAAGCTGCATGTTTGTAATAAACAAATTCATCATTATGATGTTTTTAGCTTTAAACAGTTGTTCCCAGATAAAATACTCTATCCATAATATTGTTTTCTCTTGCGAAAAAGCCGTTTTGCTTGAATCAGTAGAGAAATATGCACAGATCAAGCACTCTTTACAAGTGAAAACAGCCCAAAACCACTGGAAACAAATATGTTGGTGGATTTTGATGTGAAAGGAGTTTTTCACTGGAGGAAACTTTATTACGGGTTATGGACTTATACGGTTAAAAGTTAATTGACTGCCTGACTGGAGTTGTGTGGTTTAATTGTGGATTATGGTGATGTTTTTATCAGCTGTTTGAACTCTCATTCTGACGGCACCCATTCACTGCAGAGGATTCATTGGTGAGCAACTGATATAATGCTACACTCTAAAAAATGCTGGGTTAAATACAACCCAGTGCTGGGTAAAATAGGGACAAACCCAGCAATTGGGTTGTTTTGACCCAGCAGTTGGGTTACTACCCAGAAGGTTGGGTTAAACATTTAACCCAACCGCTGGGTCAAAACAACCCAATCGCTGGGTTTGTCACAATTTTACCCAGCACTGGGTTGTATTTAACCCAGCATTTTTTAGAGTGTAAATTTCTCATAAATTTCACAAACTCATCTACATCTTGAATGGCCTATGGGTGAGTACATTTTCAGAAAATGTTCATATTTGAATGAACTATTCCTTTGAACATTATATATTGCAGAAGTTTGACAGTTATTTGTCACAATCCGAATGGCTGGCCACTATATATTATACATACAACATCATGCCTTCATCTGCTGATGTTAGATTATGTATCTAATGGATTAGATAACAGTTTAATCTAATTGTCCAGTGAATATTTAGACACACCATCACCAGAGATTCCTCCTCTAAGAGCCCAGTAATAGAATAAAACTGTATGGGCTTAATACGATGATGTCTAATTATGAGAAACAGGCTCATGTGTATCACAGGGCCTCAGCTGGTGTGTGTGCTGTAAGTGATGTCCCATGGGGGTTTGGCACTAATGCAGCTCCTCCCTGTGCTGCTGATTGGTGGGTTTCGGTTGGTTCCGGGCAGCCCTTCTGAACACCCTTCCTGCACTCAGTAATGGCTGAGGTTAAAGGTCAAAGCACTGAAGACACTGCCAAAGGATAGATGAAGTGAAGCAGCAAGCACAGCATGCTGAAATGAACACTACTCCAGCATGCCTTTTGACGAACTGAGGAGGTTCAGTCTAAGCATTACACTATATTTATGGTCTGAATTTATGACCTAGATAGCTAGATAGACCTAGATTATTGTCAGATTTTGTTTGGGTTCTGGGAGACCCCATGACTACTGTAATAGTTTAGAAATTTTTTTTACTTTAATATTGAAAGTTGATCTTCATGACTTTTTCAAATCTTATGAGAACTGATGAAAAAACTCAGCATGTTACATGTTTTCAAGTATCCTCCATAAAAAGGTTACATTATATTTGGGGTCTCAGAGACCACACAGAAAACATGAGTAAATGCAAAAATATTCATATGCTTAGATTCTCTGACAGGTGTTCAAACTGTAGAAATACACTACTGAACATTATTTAATTTTATTTTTCTGCTTTTTTATTTTTCATTATTTTTGCTTCATGAATCACTGATACCAAGCATACAGTAGAATGGATACCCGTCACATTTCTGAATAGTATTATATATCAAAAGTTTGTAATATACTGATCTGGTACTCAAGAATCTGATTTACTCATTTGGTGCTTTTTCATTATTATCACATTTGATAACAGTTGTGCTGCTTAATCTTTTCAGGAAACTGTGATATATATTTTTTTCAGGATTCTTCAGTGAAGGTTAAAAAAAACAGCTTTTATTATTATTGTTGTTATTAAAAGTTTATATCATAGGTGTATCTGAAAACCCAAAGTCAAAGGAAAGAGTAGAATTTACACTAAACTGCATATTTCTGAAGACGCCCTTTAATTAAATTAAAATTAAAAATTGTTTTGTACAGAACATCTTGCTTTATATAGTCCAAATGTCAAGCACATAAAAGCTTTGATCAGTTATTAATAGAATGTGCTCCTTATGCACGTATGAATCTCATAATCAAACATAAAAGTTGGTAGAAACTCAGCTCATTAATCTGATCAGCTCTAGTTTCAGGTGTTCAGTCTGACTGAGCGGAGCCGTTTGAATCCCACTGAGCCCAACAGCACAGATATAAGACACCGAGAGCAAGTGTAGCTGGAGTGACAGACAGACGAAGAGAGACTATCAGTGACAAGGTTCACTAGAAATAGAATAAAAGACTGCTTTTTAACAAGGGAATATTTTATAGGAAACCACAAGCACCTAAAATCAACAGAGGAAAAGTGAGCTGTCAGATGAGCGGGAAGGACAGAAAGAGAAACAGACGCAGAGAATGAGAAACAGGAAGAGAGACAGAACGAGTGTCAAATTTCTCCCTGATGCATGTCCAGGTTGTCAAACAGGAAGGAAGGTTTGGATGTCACGGATCGCTCTGTGGGAGCATGCGACGGCTGATTCTCATGCAGTCAGTGTGCGCATTACTTAACTCTTTCTCTGCATGCTGTTAGAACTATGGGAGAGTTGGGGTGCATGTTAAGAGAGCAACAGTAATATTTTAAAGAAAACAAAACATAATTTAGGAATAAGAATATAATGTTGTCTCTCAAACACATTCCATGACTCAAATTAGGTAAATATTTTTATATAACTAATATCAGTGCATGTATATGCCTTCATAACCTGGCAATGATTGAATGTAATCTAATGCAGGTGTATAATGCTGTTTAGTTTTGGTGAACATGAGGAGAACAAAGAAAATCAATATTTGAGAGGACTGTATCATTGACCGTTCTCTCTGTTTAACTGAGAAAAAGCAGGTTCAGACTAATGAAAAAACCTATGCAACTTCAAAGAATGACTAGAAAGAACCACTTTCTATTCTACAGATGAATATTTAGACCAAAGGGGTGTGTGTGCTGTTTAATGGGAAACTCATCAGATAAAGATATGCAAATGCATTTATTAATTATACACTATAAAATAAGCTCACTCTATTTTACCTGAACTCCCCTAGAAATGTTTTTCACCTGAGAATAAAACACAATTTATTACAAAGTTCTTGATTCTGATATGCAAGATATATAATATATATATTGTTGCCATGGAAAATGGTGAATATTTAAAAAATATCTGACCACTGAATGCTATGATTGACCAATCAGAATCAAGTATTCAGAGAGCCACTTAATACATGCAGGTTTGCATAATGAAGACCTATACTTTACCATTGTTTATGGCAAAATATTGGTGTTACTTTCACATTTCTTGTGATCTCTCTCTTATAATATAATAATAATATATAAATTAATACTATTTATATAAATTAATATTAACATTGTTGCTATGTAACTTTACTCATAATAATATCTGTTAATATTCACTCAATATAATTGAATATTATAAAATTTAAACTAAATTAATCAAAAGTAAATTTAATTAATTAAAAAAATATATATGTAATATCCATATATTTCTGTATTTGGTAAGACCACCCTGATTAGCATGTTATTTCTATTTTGAGGAAATTAAATCATAAAATGTCCGTACATTGCCAACATATCACAGTACTAACATTTTAAATTACAGTGTTCGTGTTAATCACATTGCATTTTATCAATTACAGAAACAATACATCTAATTAGACTTTAACACGAATGTGAAATTTTATTGTAAAGTATGGCCCTAATTCCTTGTTTGGTTTTTGGCCACACACACACATGGTGCATCCGTTTATCTCTCCAAAATCATTTTCTCCTCTTTTATTCATGACTAGCAGGGAACAAACCACAGGGAGTCTCTATGCTCACAGACACTAAGGAAAAATAATGACAAAGACAGAAGGATCGAGACATAGAGAGACCTATCTGAGGTCTGAAGGGATTTTGCTCTTATTTGTTAGTGATTTGAGAGATACATAACAAGCAAACAAATCAAAAGAAGAGGGAAAAACATAGAGACTGGTAGTCATTTGGTTTAAAAAGAAGGAATGGGAAGCTAAACATTTATTTTCTGACAGACATGAGAGCTGGCAGTTCAAACTGAATGCATTTATATTTGATCCAGGGGGGAAAAAAATTCCAAGGAAACTGTCAAAATCGTAAGATTTACTTTTGAACAAATCAAAACAGCACAGCTCACAGCTTTTCAAACTGACATCCAAATATTCACATCCAGAGCATTAAGACAATTGTTTGGCTGAACCTAATTCAATGGAGGAAAGAGGTTCCATATATTGAAAATGGGGGGGAAATGACTTAAATTAAAGTCAGTTTACTGGCAATAGTGCACATTAGTGATGGGTGCTTTTAAAACTCTGCTTTGCAAAGCTTCTAAATGTTTGTGAATATTTTGTTTCCAACCAGTGGCATGGTGTGTGTGTCCATCGAATTTCCATGTTATTTCAGTAAACAAGACTTTGTTACACCATAACAGTTTCAAAACGTTTTGAAATTTCAACAGTTTGGAGATATGAGTGATCTCAAGGAAGCCATAAACCAGTGTCTATATTATTTTTTACCTAATCTCAAAAGGTTTTAGGATGTAGACATTTTTAATTATACATCTGTATAATCAAAAAAAGGAAGAGTAGTAGTTGTTAATTGACTATTATTGGCTGGATTTAAGCCCTCCACACAAAACAAGCCTGACAGATTAATCAAAGAACACTTATTATGCAGACACTTTATGTTTAATAACCAATGGATCCTCTGCATAAATGGGTTACTTGTGGATTATTGTGATGGTTTTGTCAGCTGTTTGAACTCTCATTCTGACGGCACCCATTCACTGCAGAGGATCCACTGGTGAGCAACTGATGCAATGCTACGTTTCTCAAAATCTGATCCCATGAAGAAACAAACTCATCTACTGTACATCTTGGATGGCCTGAGGGTAAGTATATTTTTAACAAATTTTCATTTTTGGGTGAACTATTCCTTTAAAATAGCTGAACATTAAACACTAACCAGTTCACAATTTTCTCCTCTTGCTCAAAAAACACATAAATACCACTTTATTTTAATTAATGCCCCATGTAAAACATGTAGGTAAAATCCCCTGATTTCTAATTTCTATGTGTAATGCTACATCAACAGCATGAAAAGTATTCATATACCCCCAGTGCAAATGGATTAAAGAAAATTCTGTTTATTTAAATAGATTGCACATGATTAAATCAGATTGCATTATTTCATTTTAATTAAGTAAATTAAGCAAGTGGCAAATTTATGTTAATTAAAAAGATGCAGTATGAACATCTATTCGTTTATTCAGGTCCTGATTCACAGGCTAAGTTGATTTTGTCACCTAGGGCATAAGGTCTAATGTCTTTTTTAAGAAATTCCAACATTTTCTGTTGAACCTGAGCGGCTGAGTCTTGCTGAGACTAAAGGCAGACAGTCTGTTGCATGCGGATCATGTCACGGTGTTTGAAGGTGATCACAATAACAATGTTTGGGAGTCACCGAGGCCAGAAGTAATAAAGGAGTGTGTCTTTTTCTCTCTCTCTCTCTTTCCTTGCGTGCCTTCCAGGTCAGAATTGAGTCCTAATTAAGGGAGAGGAAAGATAGTCTCAGTCTTCAAAAAGCTGTCCATTGCTGAGCACACTCTGAAATGAACCCTTATAAAACCTAATGGGGTCTTTTCACACAGAATTGCACCCTCTTGATTTAGAAAAATGGTTGTGTGTGTGTTTTTCACCAAATGTGTTTGAACGTTGGTGCTTATTATTGTGAAAACAGACTACAAAGCTTTCTTTATTACAAGAGCTCTCATATGAAAAATCTAACAACCACCTCAAGTGCAATCAGAAAGAACACAAAATAGCCTCTTTATAGCACATGAAACAAAGAACTCACAGAGGAAACAACTGCTTATCAGCTAACCTTGAACATAACAGACACTCTTGAAACTCCCCTGCTACCAGAAGAAATGAATGAAACTCGAACCTGGCACAGATTCATACTTATTCCAACATTTAAGCATTTAGCAAAACAAAATCACTATATGGGTGAAATATCAAAGTAAATGCCTAAAATGCTAAAAATGAAGCTAAAGAATATGTTATGACACTAACTTATAATTTGTATGATACATGATTAAACAAGAATAGGCTGAATGATAAAATGTAGAGAACGTTAACGAAACAGCCAAGAATCCTTTACTTTCTAGCAACAGAACTTGACACAAGAAACCATAAATCAAAAATAATGAGAAGAGTATAACGATAAAAACTACAAATTCTGCTTTTTCACCGGAAACATGCTTAGGATGAGCTCACATGCACACTTCAATCATTGATTCAGTGTTGTATGGAATAATTATATGATCCGTATTTTTCCATCTATAAATATGCATATGTACACTAATGTTCAAAAGTGGCCTCTGATTTTTTTTAAAGAAATTAATATTTTTAATCAAGGATGCCATAAATTAATCAAAAGTGACAACAAAGACATTTATAATGTGTCACGGCGCGGTCCAGAAAACACACCGTGTAAACAGGGGTCTGGGTCCAAGTGCAGGTTTATTAGACTGCAGGGAAAAAACAAAGCAAAAACCAAAACAGAAAACACACAGAGCTAAGACTCTGAGACACAGGCAAGGAAGGGAATCTGATGCAATACGGCCACGACATAATGTTACAAAAGATTTATATTTAAAGAAATGCTGTTCTTTTGAACTTTCTATTAAGCAAGGAATCCTGAAAAAAAGATCAATGTTTCCATAAAAATATTAAGCAGCACAACTGTTTTCAACATTGATAATAATGAGAAATGTTCCTCGAGCAGTAAATGAGCATATTAGAATGATTTCTGAAAGATCGTGTGACACTGAAGACTGGAGTAGCTGAAAATTAAGCTTTGCTGTGACAGGAATAAATTGCATTTTAAATTAGGAACCAGTTTATTGGTATTTTATGCATTTTTTATCAAATAAAGAGCATAAGAGACTTCTTTCAAAACCATTAACAAATCTCACCAACACCAAACTTTTGAACTGTGGTGTACATGAGCATATGTATGCATATGGGCGTCAGTATGTGTAAGAATTTTCTACCCACAGTGTTTGTGTAGGCCTAAGTCAGTCTGTGTGCACGGTCACCTTATCCACTTCTGAATCTGATAACTGAAAATGGCACATGGAGACCACTTCTCTGATGTCAGTGTAACGTCCCTGTTCTTTACACTGCGTCTGGTCAATGTGATAAATTTGCTGACATCCTTCCTGTAATTGGTTCATCCAAAGCCAGAATGTCTGCTTTACTTAAAGGGGTCATATGATGCGATTTCAATTTTTCCTTTCTCTTTGGAGTGTTACAAGCTCTCGGTGCATAAAGAAGATCTGTAAAGTTGCAAAGACTAAAGTCTCAAATCCAAAGAGATATTCTTTATAAAAGTTAAGTCAGCCACACCTACCTAAAACAGCTCGTTCTAACACGCCCCCACATACCTACGTCACAATGTGGGAAGATTTGCATAACACCGCCCAAATGTGCACGCAAAGAAAGAAAGCGTGGTTTCAGGAACAGCAGTCATCACAGTATGGTAAGGGGCATAACATTTCCGTCACACGCTTGAGGTATTCAGCCAATCACAACGCACTGGATAGCCGACCAATCACAGCACACCTTGCTTTTCAGACCGATGAGCTTTGTAAAAATCGACGCGTTTCAGAAAGGCGGGGCATAGAGGAGAAACAATAATGTACAGTATGTGGAAAATAATGTTGTTTTTTTTACCTTAAACCGCATAAACACATTTCACTATACCAAATACACAAAATAATGTTCTTTTTAGCAACATCATATGACCCCTTTAAACATGGATTGACACAACTGTACCAGCTCAGAAGTTCTGACATACAGATTTATGATCAAACAGTAAAGTATTAACATAATTTGTGTTTATTTTTTAAAATAGCTTTCTTTATGTCTACATTATCAGCAGGGACGTTACTACTCAAGCCTGTTATTTCCCACCGAGGGGTTATTACACTAGAAATTGCAAAAGCTTGCAGTGTAAAAAACGGGAAGGGCGTCTAACACTTGCAGCAACTAATGTGACCTTTGGAACTGTCAATGTTATTTTAATGACACAACGAGAATCGATAGTGACTTCTCTCTGTGTGCATGATATTACACACACCAACTCTTTGAAAAAAAGACAGCATCTATTGGAGGCCAAACGTGATATTTTAGGTTGAACATTCTCTTTTGGTAAAATAAAACATGAAATTGAACTTTTAATGAATGCCAGTGAAAACTCTGACCTTCATCAAGTCAAATGCACACTTGAGAGACAACACCAGCCTCCCATGAATATTCATCAGACCAGCACAAAAACTATTCATTATTCACTTGTTTGTATGCTGTACTTGAATCTGCTCCCCTTTGAGTTAAAAATATTTAATTTCGCTTTTTTTAAATTTTTTTATGAAAGCACAAAAGTTTAATCATTTTCAAAACTGCATGCTCTGAGTGTTTCAAACACATAGGCTAATAATTTGAAAAATGTCTCTTTTTTTGTACATACACTACACTTTATAGTTTGGGGTTGGTAAGATTTGTTTAATGCTTCTGAAAGAATTTTCTTATTCTCACAAGGCTGCATTTATTTGATCAAAAAACAATAAAAAATGAAATATTGGGAAACATTATTACAACTTAAAACAACTGTTTTCTATTTTAATATATTTTCCAAATGTAATTTATTCCTGTGATGCAAAGCTGAATTTAGGCTTCAGTATCAAATGATCCTTCAGAAATTATTCTAATACAGGTGCATCTCAGTAAATTAGAATGTCGTGGAAAAGTTCATATTTACTGCTCAAGAAACATTTCTTACTATTATCAATGCTGAATCATTTGAGCTGTTGAAAACAGTTTTGTGGAAACCACTATACATATTTTTTGGAATATTTGATGAATTCAAAAGAACAGCATTTATTTGAAATAGAAATCTTTTGTAACATTGTAAAAGTCTTTACTATCACTTTTGATCAATTTAATGTGTCCTTGCTAAATAAAAGCATTCATTTCTTTGGTTTGAATCCCAATGACTTTTATTCATGTACAAAAATAAGAGAGACATTCTTCAAAATATCTTCTTTCTTTGTGTTCAACAGATTAAAACAAATGCATTCAGGTCTGGAATGACATGAGGGTGAGTAAATGACAATCAAATTTTTACTTTTTAACTATTCTTTAAAAAAATGTAACTGGCATCATCTTCAAGATTTAGGTTTCTATATAATAGTCCTTTGTGAGAAATCATGCCTTCCTTCTCACTCTGTCTCTGAAATACAAACCATTGCTAGAAAGACAGCCATCAAATCATTAATATTTAATCCAAAGGGAGCACATCTAAATTCCCAAGACACAACTGTTGATTTAAATAATTTATTATGCTAATTTTCTTGTTTTTTAGTAAATATACATACTCTCAGCAACAAGAAACAAGCAGACTTCCTCCAGCTGTATGCCTGGCACACAGTTCAAGTGGGAATGAGGATGTTTTGTCCCCAGAGTGCCTCATGAACTTCACATCTCACACATCAGAATGACAGTTTGTCGAGCCTCAGGCTCCTGCCTGTCACCGCTGATGTGACACGGGCTCTCTCATAAAACCACTGCCCTCTTTTCCATACAAGAGCACTCGATTCTTCCTCCTGACAGATCAAAAGCTGGCAGCACCGGCCAACTGATTCAATCATTAAAACATAAATGGATGAAGTGTGATTTGGAGTCAGTGAGAGTGTGAAAGTTGATTATTTGCACAGCGTGGCCAGGTGTCTCTCCGAGCCTGACCAAGTTTCAACACATTTCATAAAGCCAGTCAACCTTGAACAGTTCAGTGGTAACATCTATGCGATCTAATTGGATTTTCTTACACACATGGGAAAAAAAGTGAGGATCTTTTTACAGTGACCAGACTTTTATCTGTAGGGTCAACATTGGGCAAGAATCCAATGCACTGCATAATATTTTTAGAATTACAGAATTTACAGAATTAACTGTAGATGTGCAATTACACAATTCACAATTGCAATTCTGTGAATCTGTGAATTGCAATTCACAGATGAGTATCTCACACTATGCAGAGATAAATAAAAGGTAGCTATATGAATATTTAAGCAAAAATCAAGGCATTAATCAAAAATTATATATATATATATATATATATATATATATATAACAGAAAAAAGACATATAAAAGAATTCTATACAATTCTATACATTATAACCACTGAATATGTAGATATAAATCTGAATATATAGTTGAAATTTGAATATATATTTATGAATTTGGATATATAAATGTTCATTTAAATACATGTTTGTAAATACTGCATTTCAAAGTTGTGTCATGAAATGATGGTTTCTGCGATTCTTAAAAAGTCTTAATTCCACAAATTGGGGCCTTATGTTCAGGTATCTTCAGGAAGGTGTTATCAGAGCATCGCGTGATCATCAGCACTGATGCAGTTGTATTCAGTATATGTAAACAGAGATAAACGCAGGTTACTCACTTTCATGCTTGGACGTTCCCCATGTGTGCCGCGGAACTCCGGGACTTTTGATTATTGCTCTCCCGGCGGATTTTAGCGCATCCATGCTGGAAGGTGTAGAGCAGGTGCAGAGCTCTTCTTTGGTGCCCACTGTGGGAATGGGGAAAGTAGAGTAGCATGCAGCGAGTAATGAATGGAGCGAGTGGACACGAGCAGCCTATAGACACCGTCTCACAGTCCTGTATCTGTACTGTAACATTAACCCATCACTGCCCGACTGACGGAGATCCACGAGCTGCACCCTTCACACACCCCCTGACGCTTCATGATGAAATCCCATGCGAAACTTGGAGCAAATCATAATTATTCAACCGTCAAGACTGTAACAATGAAACTTTTTTAATATAGGCCTATGTTATTATCGCTTTATGCATTATGTAGCCTATAATAGTATTATATATTTATATCATATCATATCATATCATATAGCCTATCATATCATTTAGAAGTAGAAATATCAGTATTAAATTCATTTTCTAATAAACTTGTAGTGTCATGACCTTGAGCACTGATATAAAATATACAAAAAAATAACTAATTGAAAATACTGTTACTGAAATATACAAAAATTAACACACGGAATAAATAGATAGTAATGAATGACTGGTGGTGATTTGAATTATATTATAATAATATAGATTTACAATAATAATAATAATAATAATAGAGTGTTTATTATTTGATGTTCATTGTAACTACTGCGAGTGTACAAGCTTGGCCACATAATTTTATTTAAAAAAATGAATGAATGAATAAATAAATAAATAAATAAAATGATTTCATGATAAAAAACAACCTGAATCTACAATGGGTTTACAACAGTAATAGGCTTATTTCTCTTGAAACAGCTTATTTTTGTTTATAAAATATTTTACATTGAGGATATAATTAATAATTGTATTTATCTCTGTCTATCTATCTATCTATCTATCTATGATGTTGCTACTGTTCTGAACCAATTTCCAATAGACAGTAGAAATATTCAAATATTATTTCTTAAAATTCTGAATTATTTCAAATAACTATATATATAAAAAAAAAAAAGAGTTGAACATATATAACTCTGTACTGCTTGGATTTCCTATTGGACTCCAGATGCAGCAGGTATCATTGATCGAGTGCGTTTTTAGAGCCCTAGCGCCCTCTGTCTGTGCCTTATAGAAATGCTGACAAACAGGTTTAAACAGAAACTACGTAAAACATAAAATAACATCCAACCGATAAATGAAAATGAAAAATATTGGACAACCGTGAAGAAAACATAACAATTCTTCCAGTCACCATTCAATACACATCTTTTTATTGACATACTGTTCCATTCATTGTTCCCAATCTGCAGTGCAGTTATGAAGGTTCAGTTTTGGAAACTCCTGGAGGTCTTTTACACTTTAAACAGGGCTGTCCGCTGCTCATTTTTGAATAGGACATAGGGTAAAAGTTTGTATTTGAGGCCTGATCTAGCATTCTGAGATCCTCCATCGAAGCCAGGTGTCAAAAATACCAGTAATCTAGACATTATCCAACTGTTGGCTCTGGGCTCCCAATACAAGGAATTACTTAGTAAGCTGAAACTGTCAATGTAGATGTTTGAGATAAGGTGCTCTCTTTAGTTAATGGACTTTTAAAACTCTTGATTCATTAAGTACTCACTAACAGCAGCAAAAACAAATGCCTTTGCAGAAATAAAGATCTAAAAGTGAACAGAGGGAAACAAGATCATCAGTTTTCTGAGAATCACTCAAAATCAGAGTCCTCATGGTGTTCACGTTCCCTAAAATTATCAGTTTTGACCTAATATTATCATAATCAGACCATATTAAAAACAGCATGATGCTGAAGGCTAATTCTAGACCTAAATCCAGATTTTGCTGCTCCTTCATGAAAATGCAACAGTTATGTAAAAAATTGCATAATTCAAATTAATTTGAAATTAACCATGGGGGGAAGCCCATTACCCAAGTTAGCATTAGCCTGCAGCACAAGAGTTACATCTCACCATGTTTCTAGTCACATGGCATGTCAGGCTAGCAACTGTGGCAGAATGAACCATATTAATCCGTAGTTTAATTCTTTTTCCTTTTTTCCCCTACAAATAAGTCAGGGGATACGAACCATATGGTCATTAGATAAAAGGGTATAGCTAAAACAAAAGCTAATTTAATAAATTAAACAGACCAGCATCCAAATAGGCAATGTCTTCTATAGAACACAGTATAAAATCGGTTAGCACTCCTCAAACTTGTTGACAAACATGCGCTTGGTCATTTGAGTTCATATGATCGTCTTTAATCCCCTCCGTGACATTTTGGCAGCTGCCCTGGACTCTCATCTTCATCTCCCCCTCTCCTTTTTTCTTTCACGCTCTCTGTGTGTTGGTTTCCATGTCGCTGACTCTCTGCATTTGCAAGCAAGAGGCTGGAAGCACCCGGTGGGAGTGTAGGTGGGCCGTGGAAGCAGTGGTTTCCCAGGATTTGCTCAGGCGCTGTCTATCTCAGGAAATGGTATGGGGTCGGTGCTCCCTGTCTGTTGAGAGGCACACAGAGGTTCACAGGGCTGGTTGAGCAATTCCACCGACAGGCTCTTGCTAGACAGAATACTGCTGAGACTCGGCTTCCGGCCGTCCCGTGGCTGGGCCTCGATCTCCACACGGACCTCAATATTAGTCCCTTCCCTGCTGTAAAAAACAACAACAACAAAAACTTTACAAAAACAGACTTATGGGAAAAATAAATCACTGATGTTCTAATAATTCAAACATGAAAACATTAACATTAAAAATGCAATTCTTACTTGAATACACATATTCTATGATTAGCTATATTAAAAATAATTTTGATATATTTCTGAGGAGATATAAATGTCAGGGCCATTTTGATATCATAATGAAAAGAAAACCTTAAGTAGTTTGGCATCATTTCTTCTTATTATTTGTGACCCTGGACCACAAAACCAGTCATAAGGGTAAATTTTTCGAAATTGAGATTTATACAGCATCTGAAATCTGAATAAAAAAGATTTCCATTGATGTATGGTTTGTTAGGATAGGACAATATTTGGCCGAGATACAACTATTTGAAAATCTGGAATCTGAGGGTGCAAAATCTAAATATTGAGAAAATTGCCTTTAAAGTTGTCCAAATGAAGTTTTTAGCAATGCATATTATTAATAAAAAATTAAGTTTTAATATATTTACAGTAGGACATTTACAAAATATCTTCATGGCACATGATCTTTACTTAATATCCTAATGATTTTTGGCATAAAAGAAAAATGAATAATTTTGACCCATACAATGTATTTTCGGCTATTGCTACAAATATACCCCAGCGACTTAAGACTGGTTTTGTGCTCCAGGGTCACATTTCTTAGAAAAAAAATTCGTTCAAAAGTTTGGGGTCAGTAATTTTTTATTTTTTTTTATGAATACTTTTATGCATCAAATTGTTCAAAAATGGCAGTAAAGACATTTATAATGTTACAAAACCTTCTATTCATCAAAGAATCCTGAAAAGTAAATAATAAAACTAAATATGAAGCAGCACAACTGTTTTCAACATTGATAATAAGAAACAGTTCTTGAGCACTAAATCAGCATATTAGAATGATTTCTGAAGATCACGTGACACTGAAGACTGGAGTAATGACTGCTGAAAATTCAGCTTTACCATCACAGGAATAAATTGCATTTTGGAATATATTAAAATATAAAACAGATATTTTACATTCAATTAATATTTCAGAATTTTACTGTTTTACTATATTTTTAATGAAATTAATCCTGCCTTGGCGAGCATAAGAGGCTTGTTTCAAAATCATTAAAAATCTTACCCCAAACTTTTGAATAGTACAGTATAAATTTTAACAGAACTGCTTCACTGCTTATTGATATTTTGGGGGGAAAAAATTTGCCAGTGAAATCAAGTTATGTCATAAAATTTGCTGACCTCAGAGCAAATGTTTGTGTGCTGCTGAAGGCACACTCTTCAATTACATCCACATCGTCTGACTGAACAACCTGCTCAGTGCTGTCAACATGTCCATCATTAGAAGATTCAACTGAGCCCTTTGCTCCAGACTGGACCACACTGGTGCTGGGAAGCGACATCACTTCCTCCACATTCACACTCACTTCCTGTATGCTTCCGTTGGATAGAGCTGGGTTGGTCTGGCCGGTCCAGTGATCACTGACTACATGAGAAAATAGAAGATCTTCAAGAGAAGTTTAAATGTCATCAGATCAGGCCAAACTGTGAGCTTAATGTTACAAAATTAATCTTTCTGCACAACAGTTACAATGTTTCCATAATTCAAACTCATACATAAGGATTTATAAGCAATTTATAATAAAGTAGGATCATTTTCTAGCAACTACAAAGAAGCTGTTCAATGTGGTTAAACTACAGCAAAGATACTCTTAACATTTTTAGCTACACTAAAAACTCCTAGTAAGCAGCATTAAGGTTGTTAAACTATACAACAAAGATACTCTTAAAAGTAGTTAGCTAAACTAAAAGCTCTTAGCAAAAAGTAGCTAACTTCTAATATCTGTATTATATTATCTCTATATTGCTGTATTAGCCATATTTTTTCTGGCACAAAAACAGAAATCTCAGTATAAAATTGCTAGATAAAAGCCCTCGAATTTTTATACTGGAGTTAAAAGCAAAGTGCTATTTTTAATGTAGCTGAACAACATCAGGCTACTGAAAAAAAAAATGAATAAATAAATTAGCAGTACAACATTTAAGTTAACTGTAAATGTATATTCATATAGCCAAATTTCAAGAAGTTGGACTTACAATTTGCCAGATCTTCCAACTGTATGTTTCGTACTTCAGGAGGTTCAGTTTGTGGCCTGCACCAGCCATTACGGCACAACGACATGGGCACGACCCCGTAGACATACGTCAACATAAGAGGCACCCCCACCCCTTCAAACACAGATTTACTAAATTAGAATTTATTCTGAAAGATTTGTATTAATCACAGAAAATATTGTACAAGTTAGGTCCCTACATGTAAAAGAGGCATAATGCTAGCAGCAAAGACCAGGACAACACACAATAAAGGAGACAAAAGGCCATGATCCTCCTGGTTCTGGATAAGAACAGAGTGGCATTGTTGATGAGGACATTGAAGGGGACAAGGCCTCACTGTGGCTCTCCTGAGGAGAGGTCAGAGCTGCAGAACAGACAGGACTATTCAGCGAGGAGAATGAGAGGGAACGCAGGCTTTGGGTTTGCGAGAAGAGCACAGAGTAGTGAATGTGCTGCGCTCAGGACTTCACGCTATGCCATGGAGATCGCTCTGGCATTTTAGTTGCAGCCGGCTGCTGTAATCTTGCCCTCTCCGCTCCAGCTCTCAAAGGAGTGCCAGAGCAGAAGATAGATGAGTCATCAGAGACGACCGCGGCAGTCGCCGTGTGTATGTGCAAGTATGAATGAAACAGCTGCATGCAAATATGTAAGCTACAGTGTGTGCAATATGGATGTTAAAGGATTAGTTCAACCCTCAAAATATTGGTTGTTTACCCTCAAGTCATTCTAAAGCTGTATAAAATCATTGCTTGCTTTTGTGGAACACCAGAACTCTTTAATAATGGGCCAGTTGCTCTATTCCATACAATTACAATTAATGGAGACTTCCAAGAACGTTTAAGCTTCATAACAGATGCAAATGCACCATAAAATAAGAATATCATAAAAGTGGTCTTCCGAAGTCATATGATGACTTAAACACAAGTTTTTATTCACCTGAATCATGATGAAAAGATCTGTCTCAAGAGAATTTTTCTTAAATTTTCAATGAATAATGGTTCCAATTTCAGCCTGTTTTGACTTCAGATGACCTTGTAGGCTCCACAGAAAAAAAAACTATACAGGATTAGAATGACATGATGGTGAGTAATTTTTTTTTTTGGTGAACTATCCCTTTAAGCAAGTTCTGCTTTTCTTATTCAATGTCTCAGCTGAGAGGCAGATTTGTGTCTTAAGTAGCTTCATTTGTCTGAACTCGTGCCAGAGCAATCAATATGCTTAATTCAGCTTCTTTAAATTGACATAACTCAACAATATGACCTCTGAAGTACTCCTCGACTTCAAAATATCCCCATTCCTCACATTCATATTCAATAATATAAAAATAGACAAAGACCTTTAGATTCAGAATCAGAAAGAGCTTTATTGCCAGGTATGTTTACACATACGAGGAATTTGTTATGGTGACAGAAGCTTCCACAGACCAAACAGAATGACAGTGACAAGACACAGATAATAAAAAAGAATAAGTAAATAGGAAATAGCAATAAACAACACATTTAAAAAAAACACAATATACAAAATAGACAATAGATGGTATTTGTGTGTACAGGTATGTTAAAATGCAAGGAAATGTAAATATGAAGTATGGTGTGTTAAATAAATAAATATATAAATAGTGTTGTTTTTACGTGTTTATTGCCAAGTTAACTATTCATGATATGGATTGCCTGAGGGAAGAAACTGTTCTTATGCCTGGCCGTTCTGGTGCTCAGTGCTCTGTAGCGCCGATCAGACGGCAACAGTTCAAAGAGGAAGTGGCCTGAATGTGAGGGGTCCAGAATGATTTTGCCAGCTCTTTTACTCACTCTGGATGAGTGCAGTTCTTGGAGAGTGGGGAGGGTTGTGCCAGTGATTCGCTCAGCAGTCCGGACTATCCGCTGTAGTCTTCTGAGGTCAGGGGGGGTCCTCCTGAAGTCCACTATCATCTCCACTCTTTTGAGCATGTTCAGCTCCAGGTTAAGACTGCACCAGACAGCCAGTTCTTTTCCCAGCCTCACTAGCTGCTGCCTGTCTGCCAGGAAGCTGGTGATCTACTGATAGATGGAGGTACCGTCTGGGTCTGGAGCTTTTCTTGTCTTCTGTTTCCAGAAGACCTGACACACATCTTCACTGATCCGAAGTGGGGTTTGCTGGAGGTGTTAATGGATCCATGGAGAGAGTGTCAGAATGGGTGTGGGGTGTCAGAGAGAGTTTTTCAAACCTGCAATAGAACTCATTCAAATCGTCGAGCAGTTGTTGATTCAACACAGTGCTGGGGGATAGTGTCTTGTAATTGGTGATGTCTTTCAGTCCTTTCCACACTGAAGCAGGGTCATTGGCAGAAAGCTGCTTTTCCGAGTAGCTTCTCTAAGCCACTCTGATCTCCTTTGTCAGTGTGTTTTTGGCCTGTTTATACAAGACTCTGTCCCCATTCCTGTAAGCATCTTCTTTGGCCTGACGAAGCTGTCTGACTTTTGCAGTGAACCACGGTTTGTCGTTGTTGTAAGTTAAATGAGTCCTGGTAGGAATGCACATATCCTCACAGAAAGTGATTTATGATGTTACAGTGTCTGTGAGCTCGTCCAGATCGTTAGCAGCAACTTCAAAAACACTCCAACCAGTTCAGTCGAAGCAGGCTTGTAAATCCTGCTCTGCTTCATTAGTCCATCTTTTTATAGTCCTTATTACAGGTTTAGCTGATTTCAGTTTCTGCCTGTTGGTTGGTATAATATGAACAAGACAGTGATCATAGAGCCCCAAAGCTGCCCGTGGGACAGAGTGATATGCATCCTTTTGGTGTAACAGTGTTCCAGTATATTACAGTCTCTTGTAGGACATGTAATGTGCGGTCTGTATTTTGACAGTTCACAGGACAGATTTGCTTTATTAAAGTCACTGAGAAGGATTATAACAGAGTCCGGGTGTTGTTGTTCTGTGTCTGTGATCTGATCAGCCAGCTGTTGCAGCGCTGCGTTCACACATGCTTGCGGAGGAATGTAGACACTTACGAGAATGAATGAGGAAAACTCCCGCAGCGAGTAGAACGGCTTACAGTTGATGAAAAATGCTTCTAGATCGGGACAGCACATCTTCTTCAATGCTGTTACATCTGCACACCAACTTTCGTTGATGTAGAAGCATGTCCCGCTGCCACACGATTTCCCTGTTAATTCTCTGTCGCGATCCGCTCGGTACAGCTTGAAGCCCGGCAGATGTAACGCGCTATCCGGAATGGCTTCATTCAGCCAGGTTTCCATGAAACACAGAGCAACAGAGTTTGAAAAGTCTTTATCTGGGAGAGCAGAAGAAGTTCAACCATTTTGTTGGGTAGAGAGCGGAGATTAGCCAGATGGATACTAGGCAGCGCCGTTCTAAAGCCGCGCTGTCCGAGCTTGACGAGCGCGCCGGCTTGCTTCCCACGCTTGCATGTCTTAAAACACTTGAACAGTGCCGCCGCTCCGCCAACTACAATGTCCAGTAAAACACCAGAATAGTCAAAAACCGGTGAAATATTGGGTGGGGTGTACTGCCGAATGTTCAGCAATTCGTCCATGGTGAAACTGATTGTACAAATATAACTAAAAACAGGACAAACTAACAAAAACATTAAAACAACTGTGGAGCTCCACACCGAGGCGGCCATCCGCGGCGCCATCTTGGGACCAGCTTTTTTTTTTAAAACAAAAACAACAAAACAATAGTGTATATTAAAAAAAAAAAAACTTTGTGCATTGTGTAAAACATACGCAGAAGTGTGTATAGAAGTAATAGGTACTGCACAGGTTAAATAACCACCGTGTTTTACATGTTCATCATGTTATATGCTACCAGCAAGGTGGATGGATGATTTTCTTACCCACAGTAATGGCTGCGATGACTGGAGACACAAAAACAGACATCATGACCCCGCTGGCCACTGTCAGATAATGCTTACTTCCTGAGATATTGTTTTTCTTACAGCGACCATGAACCTGGCAAGCAAACTTAAAGTCAGCATCAAACGTAAATTACAAATGTCTTTTCACATTTTTTTTTTTTTTGAAGATTACAAGGACACGTGATTTTTAAATAATGATGTTCATGGATAAATAATTTATAATAAACACTGCAATATTCCATAAAAGAGTAAGAATCGTCAATTCTGATTTCATGATGACTTTAAAGAGGTAATATTCTGGTCTATGTTCTTAGGGCCCTAAAGAGCATAATGGCATCCATAAACTAATAGCACAGTGAAACTCTCTCTACTTTCTTTGCAAACGTTTTCTATATCACATTTACCGGCTGTGTGAAGTCTGGTGGATTTACATAAATTTACATATATGCATTCGGCAGCACTTTTCTTATGATGAGCATACAGCCAAGGGCATGACCTTGTCTCATTATCATACCAGAGCTATTAAACGGTCTCCAGATCCATTTCACCACAGAAATGGCATAATGCAGCAAACTTTAGGTCTTTACCTTGCGGCCCATATAAATGGGGATGCCCACAATGATGACTGGTAACGCAATGCCTGCTATGAGTGAGATCACCACCGGAGCCCCGAGCAGCATGCCGACCTGCCACAAAACCTTGCGGGTCTGCGACCATGGCTTCTTTCCCCAGAAAGTGCAGCCTGAGGGACTGTGAGGAAGATAAATGAAAGTATTTTTTTCATAATCTCACATAGCTGTGGCATGTGCATGACATGAGGTTAAAGAGAAGACAAGAATATTAGCCAATAAAAGCCAGACACACGCACACGGTCTCATTGAATCAATATTTTATGATCCCATCCTCGAGTAGCCTCATGCACCGCCTGGGTGAATTACAACTCTCTACGGTCAATGTCACTTCCTGTTCTATTCTGTGTGCTAAAATATTACAGGCTACTAGCTTAAAAGACAATCTGGAGTAAATATTTGAACACAACACTTTACTGATAAATGCTGATTATTAACCTATAACAATAGACAAATTCCCATCCAAGGTTTTTGTTTTTTTTTTGCGAAAAAGGTTTAGCGCATAAATCTGTTACAGATTTAGCTGACAGAAATGCTAATTATTGCTAACATTTTGCAAGTGGCGACACAATATTTTTTTATTTAACTTTAGTAAATACACTATGTCAATGCTTCAAATGCAAAACCACCTTTAGTCGAAAAAAGGACTTTAAGGCAAATAAATGTGGTGTCACATGACAGAATTAGATTACATCCATATGTTAATCCTATTAAAGCGCTATTTCTCTGTAAGTTTTTCACTGTGTGTCTTGTCTTAAAGCAGTTTTTCTCAACCCTGGTCCTGGGCGCCCCCCAGCACTGCACATTTTGTGTGTCTCCCTAATCAAACACACCTGATTCAACTCATTAGCTCATTAAAAGAAACTCCAGGACCTGAAACGGGCGTCAGATAAGGGAGACATACAAAATGTGCAGTGTTGGGGGGCGCTCAGGACCAGGGTTGAGAAACACTGTCTTAAAGGGATAATTCACCCAAAAAAAAAATTTCTGTCAACTTTTAATCACCGTCATGTCATTCCAAACCTGTGTGACTTTATTTCTCCTGTGTAACATAAAGAATATATTTTGAAAACTGAGGTGCAAAACAACATTGGACCCCACTGAAAAACAAAAACAAAAAACCTCTTCTAATCTTCTTTTGTCTTCCACAGAAGAAATAAAGTCACACAGGTTTGGAACGACATGAGGGTAAGTAAAGGATGACAGAATTATTTATGTATTCTGTCATTTCATAAAAATCTTTCTCCGCCCAACTGGAGCCCAGTAGAATGGGGTGTTCATTAAATTAAGAACCCTGCTTCTGGCAAATCGTGGGGGTTGGGTTGCATGGAAAGGGAAATATGAACAGAGATTTGTACTGATTAATTGATGAAAGTTGGTGCTGGCTGGCATCCAAGAACGGAAAAATCTATCAGAAATCAGCTTTGGTGCAGCGATAGCTCATTGAAGCTGGTAGCAAAGACACTATTTTAAAGATCAGACCTCTGAAACGGCTCAGATTCTGCAAGACTTGTGTTGATTAAGAGTAATTAAGCAAATCTGATAATCTGCAATGTTCATGAAGTCGGCCACACAAGCAACTCAGCACAACCTCAGTATATTGTAGGGCCAGAAAAACATATCTGACATTCTTGTGCTGCAGAATTACCCCTGTTTAGCTTGGACTGAATGTGTCCGAGAGAAGCTTAATAACAGATCACAGACTCTGGTGACTGCTGGTGATGAATGTGGGCTGTGTGCTTACAGGCAAATGTCCTATACTTGGCTGTGTATGCTCTGCACACTGGATAAATATTCTGTAAATGTTAATTACTGATTTTAAAATTGCCTACAGTAACTTAATAAATGCAGGCAGATTTAACAACAATAAGAGTTTCATTTACGCACACCCACAGACCAAATTTTGCATACAAAACTGCAGGCACTTTCAGAAAATCACTCATTCTACCATTCTGGTTAGTACGACTTCCAAAGGTAGCATTTTTGTTCAGTCTGCCTGGACATAAAGTATTTAGAAGGTACAGGCTTGACACAATGAGCATTTTCAATGTTAGAGGGATCAAATCTCTGAAACAGTTTGAGTCAGCAAGTAAACTAGATATTCACTATCAAAACTGCATTGTCCCTTATTTTCAGATTTATGTCTATGAAATAATCTGCACTTATTTTTGTGCGACAGAAATGTTATAAATATGTAAATTAATACACAATTTTATACATTTGTCATCTATTTTTCAGTGTCTTCTGCACCATTATTGAACCGTTACTTTAGTGTCACATGATCCTTCAGAAATCATTATAATATGCTGATTTGGTGCTCAAGAAACATTTTTGATTGTTATCAATTTGGAAACCAATTGTGCTGCTTTATAGTTTTATGGAAACCATGATACTTTTATTTTCAGGATTCTTTGATGAATAGAAAGTTCGAAAGAACAGCATTTATTTGAAATAGAAAACTTTTATAACATTATAAATGTATTTACAGTCTCTTTTTGATAAATTTAAAGCATCCTTGTTATTTAAAATGATTAACTTATTTTTCAAAAAAAATCTTACTGACCCCAAACTTTTGAACTGTAGAGCATTTCATATGAACCCACCCTTAAACTGTGTAAAAACCAAACTGAACTGTGGTTAGTCACTTTACATGTCAATAAGACCGTATCGTCCTGTCTAAGTGGGCACTTTTTACACAAAATAAGCTACAATGCAGACCAGACCCTAGCCATTAGTCAAAGATCTGGCTACGTGCGACTACTCTTACTGTAACTTGATGACTGTGTGTATTGTGTGTGTGTGTGTGTGTACCTGAGGTAGTGCACATCAGTGATCTCCTGCATGCACAGCCAACAGAACTGACAAGCACACACTGTACAGTTCATTCTGTTGCAGCTGCCATCATTAGTCTTCATGATGTAGGCACCACAACGTGGACAGGGCTTGATCTCCTCTGCATCTTCAAGATTAAAAGCAGAACAAACATCTTAGCCGGTGGACACCAAACAGATATTAGGTTAGTCCCTCAATATTTGTGTCATACCACCAGGCTCTTCATTGAACACGTAGAGTGTGGAGACATCATTGGCTCCTGACGTGTGGCGAGCACGCTGACGTCTGGCTTGGTCACAAGTCTGGTCTGGGTGCCACAGCTGGCGGCAGTGGTAGCAAAACTCAGTTTCACAGCCTTCCCGACCACAGCTTAGCTTGGGGCACTCAGCACAGCCATAAGCTATCACTGCATAGCTAATGAATGACAAGAATGCTTTTGTCATTACATATAAAATATTAAAAATGTGATAGTTAAAGACCTTATGTCAAGATTCGATATGCAGTACTACTAATATTCATGATTCTGCTTAGCTAAAAATACAAATGCTTGCACTCTGTCCCCGAATACATATGTTTTAAAATTGAAAATCTCAAGATGTGTGAGCTTCCGGGTTTACCATATTTGACGTGCTCTGTGCATGTGCGTTGATTGTTTATGTGAGAATAAAAGCCTAAACTAGATCTCTCTAAACTTTCATTTTTGGGTGAACTGTACAAAATACATATTGTCACAATTGTTGCATTTTTGTATTGTGACACGACACATTTGTACAACCCTATTAAATCAATATGTTAATTAAACACATAATTTTATATGTGAACATATGCCACCGTCTAGCACATATGGTGGTGGTGGCTACCACGATCATCGTTATTGTTTTGCTAGTCACAGTAGTAAAGAGAGAGGATGCTCTCGGGTCCATGTGGAGAGACTGCAGGTGATACCGAATACCATCTTGTTGACAAGAAATGGCAAACAGCCATGGGTTCTCATCACTACCCTGATCTGGTTACCATTACGAAACCTAAAGCAAGCCTCCAGAACTATACATAATGCACCAGAGGAGCACGTGCTTCACGCTGCAGCGTACTTGACACAATGTTTCTAGCTAAAACCAGCTACAGCTGGTAGAAACTGGTTGAAGGTAGTTTAGATGGGTAATCAGCAGTTTAGATGGGACTCACAGCTGGTATGACTGGGGATGACCTAGTGTCAATCTGATTAGAGCTGATCTCCACCATCTTGGCTAAGCTGGTGGAGAACCCATAGTCTGAGAAACTACCAGCAACCATCCAGACCATGAGCATGACCACATTAAAAATTTTTGAGACATAATTTTTTTCCAGGAGAACTCATTTTATTCAAAATAAAACGTTATTATGTGGTGCCTCTATGTCAGCAAGTTTGCTTTATAAAGCAATCTAACCAACTGTGCCTAGCAACAATATACAGTATCGGTACCACATGAGTTATTGACAATCAGATTTTTATGCATCAGCCATTATTAGATATTTAATTGCTCATCCCTATTTTTTCTTTGTCGTTGTCTGACACTCACTTCAAGTTAAACTTTAAACTTACAAAAAAAAATAAAATAAATAATAATAATAATAATAATGACATTGTTAAATGTAATCTTTGGCAAATCTCCATTTTCATACCATACATTAAAATCTTATGATGCTTAAATTCACTTGTAGCATTTAAAACAACTGCTATTAAATTTGAGGGTTTTTAATGATTAAAATATTATTTTTAATTATATTTTTATATTCATTTTTTATTATTTAAATGAAATAGTATAGAATTTCAATATTGCCCATAATGTACAAATAATTATCTGCCAGCATATTATAGAATATTAATTCTATAATCCACAGTTAAAATTCTAATTTATATTTCAAATTAAAGTTAAAAACTGCCATGATAAATTCTTTGCACTTTTTTTTACCACTTTAAATTTAAAGTCCACATGAGCTGGAAGTTAAGATCGACTTTACTTCCGTATTGTGATGGAATATTGAATGAGAAAAAGGAAAGAGGGCGTGGCTTGTTTTTCTACTACAAACTGATTGGATGTAGTAAAGTAGGCGTTTCATTCGGAACAACACTGGAGGGGCGTGTTTAAAGGAGCAATAGGTGATTGTCTTCAGAAACATTTTTTGTTATGCTGGTTGAAAGTCTCTTCACATCCCGATAGCAATCATTAAGTTAAGTGGTCTAAATGTATTTGTCTGTATTTATATATTCTGTGGAAGGTGTAGGATCAAGAAATGTTCGTCCAATCAAAACGCTCGGTCCGAGCATTTTAATATGCTTTCCTACCTGCCTCTCAACGTATGTATTAGCATACCTCTGCACACCCAGTTCGCGCAGACAGGATACGTCATCAGCGCATTCACGCACGCTGTGCAGACAGAGCGAGAATGGCAGACAAACATCAACAACCCGATCTTCCTTCCTGGTATTGTAGTACTTTTAAAGATTTCTCACCGGTGAATGACACATGATGTAGCCCAGCGGTTAATCCAGTCCTCGTGCGCCAGCTCGTTAGAAGTGAGCTACATGCATGAACTGTGTTCCGATCGATATGATCCCTACACAGAATTCATTGCTCCCTACTCCCTGAACAGGGAAATCCGTTGAAGTTTACTTCACTTCGGAACATGGGCTGGAATTGGGAACCTGATGTAGCCTATTGTAGTAATGTTGTCTCTGGTCTGTGAGTGTAAATGCGTTCGGGGGCGTGGCTTTGGACGGCGATTGCAGGGAGGGTGGGACGTTCGCTTTCAGTGCTATCAGGCTAAAGTTAGCATTTTCCAAGATCTCCTATTGCACCTTTAAGGATGTTATGCTCAAGCCCAAACGTCAAACTGACGTCATCAGAGAAGGTCCGTCATTTCAGAGGGGAGGTGCATTTTCAGATTTGGATTAAAGATTACGAAGGCAAACAATTTTTTTAATGGATTGACTTGCACAGATGAATTGTTCACCACAAAAATAGCAGTGTGCGCTAACAAAATAAATATAGTCAATTTTGATTTCATGTGTACTTTAAATTACAGATTTAAAAAATGGAGCAAAAAAAAATAAATCTAAAACTTTGTATGGAAATGCCAGAAATTATTGTGACATGCTCAATTGTATGAAATTAAGATGTATTTGCACAGTAACATAATATGTTGAGTGTAAAAATATCCCTCTACAATGGCACCAATGGTACAGTGGTGGCTGTGCTTCATCAGTCACATTTATGTGCTAACCTGCAATCTGGTGCCGGGCACCAGCGCGTGTCCGGGTCAGCAGCCAGAAAGCGTCGCAGCTGGAACTCTTCGAAGCGCTCCAGCAGTGCACCGTCATCCAGAATGGCACGGACATCGGGCAGAGCCAGAACTTCAGGGCACTGCGGGCAGGCGATACCCATGCGGCTCTCTGAGATCTCGATGCGTAGGTATTGGCGCAAACAGTCTGTGCATGCACGATGCTGGCAGGAGGACAAGCGAGGGAAGTGGCCTCGTGGTTGACTCAGGAGACAGAGCGGGCACTCGACCAGGTGCTCCAGCAGCTGCTCCTGACTGGAGGAGGACAAGGACAGTACACCCATTGAGCCACTGCTCCCACACTCCGCACATCCCTCATCATCTCCCACTCCACCTCCTTCCCCTTTGCCAGGATCTCCTCCATTCCTACCGCCCTCTAATCCAACACCACTGTGAGCCCGGTCCTGAGAGGAAAGACAAAATGACTGAGGGCAGTAATGAAAGTTATGACTTTTTATCAGTCTAATGAAGATAAGCTACACTGTAAAAATTATTGTCATTTTAATGGTAAAAGACTGCTCCGGTAAAAACCTGTTAATTGGTTAATGGTAAATTCCCTTACTATATACAGTATATAGTAAAAATTCTTATAATTTACAGTAAAAAAAAAAGAAAAAAAAAAAAGTAAATTGTCAGAATTCCCTGTGTGACAGCACTAACATTTTAGGGTTTTACGTTTCATCTTATGTTGTTAAATTCATGTTCATTGCATTATTTTAGTGTCATGTCTGTTACCATGATGGTGTTTTGTATTTGTGTGTATGACACTGTGCACTTTCTGTATACACCTATACATTATATCTCTGTATGTTTGGTGGTTCTCAGTACAACGGTACAAAACAGATATTAGTACTTCAATAGGTTGGTATATTAACATTAAATCAGTTAATAAAACAAATTTAAATCTGTAAAACCTAAAATGATGCTACCATATTTTTTTTTACGGTGAAGTTCTGGCAAACACAGCTGCCTTATTTAACATAAATTTCATTCATTTTTGACACAGTCCAACCACTCTGTTTCTTGGCAACAGGACAAATGAGACAAAGTAAAACAAATGAGATAAAATGGTTTGGGGGAAAGGAAATGAACGTCATGGATAACATTTTTCCCAGTAATTTTGAACATTGTGGTGCCCCAAAGGAAGTGGTCCATATGGCGGTCGAAAATTCCAATATGGGTATATTTATTTTAATTGTATGGAAATGAGCAGCTTGCGTATTATGATAAACATTTTCTTTTGTGTTCCATGAAGAAAAAGTCACATGAGTTTAACAGATGATGACAGTTTAAAGTGAATGAATGTGCGACTTGATTGGACGGACCAAATTTTAGACATGAGATTTTTATGCAATATACTTAATTATTTTATTTGATTTATTTTGGAATTTGCATTCGAAATCCACTTGGCTCAACAATCTGAGGGGACATGATTAAATGGGCATGATGCTTCTGAAAGGAAGATGATAACGTGTCTACCAGGTGAAATGAAGCATTACAGCAACTGCTTACAGAATACAGAGATTACACTGAAACATATGTTCTGGTTATAGAATAAGTGTAGATGTCGTCTTACTTGTTCCACATGCTCATGCTCATTGGGCGTGAGAGTGATGGCCACTTCCTCCTTGTTTAAAGTCCCGTTGGGCTTCTCAATCCTGGGGTCAGATTTGGATTTTCGGCTGAAGAAGCTGAGAAAACTGAGGGACTGTGACTGCTGCTTGGGTCTCTTCATTGTACAGAGCTGGACAGCCCAGCTAAAACAGCATGAGAGGATCGGGCCCCTTTTGTTTGTGTGTCTTTGTTTGTTGTTTATGGTCTGACACTCAACATTGGCAAAGAGAACATTGTGAGGAAGTACGAAAATCGGCCACAAAAGAGTTCCCTGAAGGTCATCATTGTTTTCTTCTCACATGAAATGTTTTCTGTTCATCAAATGCTCATCCCTGAAAAGAACAACATGAACAGAATTAGGAGATGCAAAAGTTAAGACTGTTGCAGAAAACATCTCTCAGTGCACATCCATTTAAAGCTTTGGGGTCAGTAAGATTTTTGTAATGTTTTTGAAATAAGTTTCTTATGCTCAACAGTTATACTGTGAAATATTAATACAATTTACAAAAAACTCTGTTTTAATATTTTTTAAAATGTATCCCTAAATTTTCAGCATCATTACTCCAGTCTTCAGTGTCACATGATCCTTCAGAAATCATTCTAATATGCTGATTTGCTGCTCAAGAAACATTTATTATCATCAATGTTGAAAACAGTTGTGCTGCTTAATATTTTTGTGGAAACTGTGATGCATTTTTCAGCATTCTTTGATGTATAGAAAGTTCCAAAATTACAAATAGAAATGTTGTGTAATGTTCTGTCACTTTTTATCAATTTTAATGTTCCTTGCTAAATAAAAATACATTTCTTTCAAAAAATCCTATATTGTGAACACACAAAAGGCCATGTTATTAAAGTTTTAAAATATATTTCTCAAGATAAAAAAGATTTTTTACCAATATCATCAATTATTAATTCAGAAGTATTATACATTTTTGAGGAATCGCACCATTTGACATTTTACAACCTGAACTAGTCTACATCCTAAATACGTTTATCACAGAAGAAGTGGCTGTATTGCATTTTTATGAATTAATTAATAGATCTGGACAAAAAAAATATTGAGCATCATGTCATTGAACCGGCAAACAATTTACAAAACCATCAGCCTTATAAACTATTTCTATCTTGTCTCTCATCTCCAAGCCAGGTGTGACTGATTAATAAGCTACAAACAGATGTTTCCAAAGACCCCGATTATCTCCTGGCTTGTAAACTACTGTATTCCACCCATGCACTCGAAAAGACACCTGCATAGTGCATGACTGAGAGGGAGTTATTGTGTGCTATGGAGTAACGTAGCTCATGGAATGAAGAAGTCTAAGCTCCATTTTATCTTGATACATGATCATGTGAAATTAATCTCCCAACTGGACCACACACTATTACACTCATTTCAACAGTCAGCATGTAATGGAAAAGGAGATGCCAGACAGACAATATATAGTCCAGACTGACTTTTTTCCCTATGGAGGGATTCAGAGGCTCCAGTGTGGGGGGTGGGGTTTTTATTTTCAATTGTAATGCTACTCTCTTCCAAAAGAAACACTCTTGTGGAGAAGCAGATATGAAGATGGACAGTGAGACACAGCATCAACTAACATCATTACAGAGGAACATCATGCTCAAGCATTTAAATATTGAACAGACATATCTAGCTTCAAAATCTGATCTCATTTGACCAGTGCTGTTATTGTTAACTAACACTAAAACTATGATGAAATGAAGCTGAAATAATATAAATATCAGATGAAAAACTTTCTAAATATTAGAATAAAATATTAAAATTAATAAAACTTACACTGAAATAAAAAATAAAGCTAAATACTAAAAAATAAGCTAAAGCTAAATACTAAGAACTAATAAAAATGACAAAAGCACAAAACAAAATTACTACCATTTAAACTACTGTAAACCGAAAATATATTTTAAAAAAAAACTTTCAAAATATGAAATATAAATACTACCTAAATACTAATACTAAATACTAATACTAATCTTATATAAATTATACTAAAATAACACTGCATTTAACAAGTTGTTCAGTTCTTTTGCTATATAAGAATACTTGAAGAATACAAAACTGTTAATGCTGCAAAAATAAAATTAACAAGAGAAAGCGTATAATCATGAGGATCAATCACGTGCTTCACAAAGAGGAAAACAATCTGACAAGTCTCACATTAAATCTGAATAAATTTTACATTAAATGGTATTGCCTATTAAGCTTAGTACTTTAGGTGTTATGGTCATTAGAAATAAAATGGTCATTAGAGAAAATCAGTGACTTATTCTTTGTGGAAACAACTGCATTTCTTACACTTAACCTTGCTAAAAAACAATCTCGAGAGAAATTTGCTTCTAGAGAAATACATATTAAATCCCTGGGCCCAAAAAAAAATATCAAGATCTTCTAAAGATCAATATTTTGATCTCAGATAAGCAGCATCAGCCCCCTCTGGCAGCATTACGTAATTAAAGTGAGGGTTTGTGTCTTGCCTTTGACTGCCCCATTACTCAACAGAACAGAAACCAATAAAGAAGAGAGACATATAATATCAAGGTCATTCAACACACCGACAAGCAGGGCTTTAAAATGCACTGGACCAAGCTTTAACCATAAAGAAAGTGGTATACAATTATTATGGAGTACAAAGCTTGCTTTTAATGCATTACATGATACATTAAAACTATTAGAGGATGCACGACTTGTTAAGAGTCTCTTGCATGCATGGAAAAGAAATACTTTTTATCATGCATATTGCAGAGTGCCTCAATGATAAGACAAAGCTCAAATGTGTTTTATAGCTTCTCTGGCCATAGAACAAAATCCTGTGGCTGAGATCTTTGGACTGGCTTCGGTGTTTTCTCTTTCTCTCAGTTCCCAGGACTATTCCTGGACATGCACTCAACAGTTTTCTTGTTTGACCACATTACGCAAAGTAGGGCAACAATTTGGCAAACCAAAAATATCAAAGGCCTATGCAATGCGACCATGGCTGTGTTTTCAATATATCAGGCTCTTTTTAAGAAGAAGGGGATCCCATTAATACCCTGACTAACAACTTGTCAAAGCATCGTGGATTCGTGGCAATGCCGTTTAAAGGGCGTTATATGAGGACACACCCCTCCACATTTGGGCCACGAGCGCATCAGTGATCCGACATTTACACCAACTGTTACTTTAATGATACAGTACGGACCTTTATATTCCATGTATTTACGTACAGAATCACACGCACTTCAGACGACATCTCGGTTGTGCTGAAATATGTATACTAAAATATATACACTAAAATTCTTTGTCTACGAACATAATTTGTAATAATTAATCAGAAGGTCTGACCAGGGCATCACAGCACTGCAGGGAGTGGCAAGGTTATTACGTAGCCGTTCCTCTCTGCCAAATAATATACTTTTATGCTTAAATGCAGCTTATAATACTCAAACGCAAGAAGAGAAAAACATCCTCTGACTAAAAGATAACGCACAATAATTTCAGGAAATCAGCCTCTTACCTCCGCTCAGTGCGTTATCAGCTCAGCACCATCGGTTGGCTCCTCCCACTGAGCGGCTGAGGACGCGCAAGCTCTCGCGGCTCCTCCCACTGCTGTAAAACGTCGCCTATTTGCGTGTCTTTGAGCGTTTTTCTGGACTCTGTGGTCCGAGATTCGCCGCATGACGTTGGCGAGGAGATCCCCTTGAACCTCGAGGTTCCCTCCTCTGCACACCGGCGGCGCCTGCTGCTTGAGAGGTTGTAATGTCCTTCGGGAGACTGCAGTGATCTGAATCCGTGGCCTGACAACGATTTCTGCTTCTGAAAACAACAGCAAAAGGCTTAACCTTTTACTTCGTTTAAGAATTTTATTTTATTTTTATTATTCATTCACATACCTATATTATTTAAATTTATTTTTCTATTTCGTTTTTTTTTCTATCTCTTTACTGGTTTACTCGAATATTTATATAGGCTATACATATAACCTAAGTATTGCCTAATTATATAGGCCTATGTTACTGATTCCAAATTACATGACAAACATTGTAGTTAGTAGCCTAACGTAATCCATTACATTACACATTTAAGGTAAACAGACTACTTTTTGATTACTTAGATTACTTTTGACCTAACTTGTTTATCACATTACATATACACATACATATATATATATATATATATATAGTTGTTATGTCTGTGTAGTAATTTAGCAAAATATTAATGTGCAAATAAATAAAATTGTCATTCTGAGACTTGAGCACCAATAATAGCAAATTTTCATGTAATGGTACTATATTATTACACTATAGCCTAAGTATAATTAACATTAATAACATTAATAATAATTTGGACGACGGCTTTGTATTACGGACTGTATAATAGACATTTGCAACGGCACGAATAGTATAGAAAGAAAATATTACAATATTGATTGTTGCTGTATAATATAATATAAAATATAATATAATATAGCCTAATATAATATAATATAATAGCCTATAATGTTGTCATAGTATAAGCAAGAATTATTCATAGTTATTGCGCCCACAAAAATAAATCAAATGCGGTACAAAATGAATTGAAATCCCCATAAATCTAACTGTAGATGTTCCTTTATTTTAGCTTTAATATCGGATAACATTCCATAAAAAGAGAAATGTAAAAATAGAGCAACAACGTCCCCGGAAATGCGTAAGTGAGGAAACGGATATACGCAACGTAGCGGAAGAAAATGTATACAATGGCAATTTGGAAATCAATTAAGTTATGAAAAAAAGAGCATTAATTGCCTTTCTTTGTGGTCGATGTGTTATGGAATGGCGGACTGTGAGCAGTAGCGCCCCGTCAGACGCCGCTGTTTTGCCTCGACGGGAACCGTTATTTGACGTGTCAGGCAGAAAGAGCAGGTATATTTGTGACATCTGCTGAGCTTGACAATATAGCTAGAGTTGAGTGCTTAGATTTGTGTGCTACATATCGACTGAATAAACACACAGGCTGGGCGGCCGTGCAGTTCAGTACGTGTACTAACGTTACACGAACACAGACATGCATTCTGTCGCACTACGAGATTAATAACGTTATATCTTTTATTTAGTTTACTGTAAATGACGCAAGTCTTATTTATCTTATATGCCACCGTAAGATTAGCACGTTAGCTCCCAGATGCGCCATGTATCTGTTAAACGGGTTGTGCTAACGTGTATGTCAGTAATGTGTGTTATTTCAGTGCTTTTAAAGGATACTTTGGAGAATGAGTTGATTGTTTTCGAGGGAATCCAGAGGAGGTTGCAAATAAAAAGGCTAACTGGAAGATGCCAAGAAGAAAACAACAGAATCCACAACCAGTCAAGTGTAAGCTGCTTTTTCATTTAATATCGTCATTTAAATGATTTGAATTGTCTTCATTCCTCTCACTTGCGTTTAGTTTTTGTTGATGTTTACTAATTCAGAGAAAAATCATGGAAACTGGTCATGTGGTCTTGTTTTATATTAAAACTGTCATGTGCTCTTGGATTTGAACCACTTACACTTAACTGAATATTAGCTGTCATTTAACAGACTCTTCTGTTACAGAAATAGCAGGGACACACCGACTGTGTGGTGTGTCCCAGCTATTAGCTATTAGAGTAATCAATTTGTATGGACAGAAACATAATAATTGTACTGCAGTCTGTTGACTTGATTTTGAATTGTGATTTCAGGTGTCAAACAAGCTGACTGGTAGATTCTTCTGATGATTTTATATGCTGTGTATCCAGTGTCCTTTATTTAAAAAGTTGTAATGTGACTAACAAAAGTAGGAGTTATTTCTGTGTTTGTGATTACGAAGAAAAGCTGAATTTTGC
This sequence comes from Sinocyclocheilus rhinocerous, assembly GCF_001515625.1. Taxonomy (NCBI): domain Eukaryota; kingdom Metazoa; phylum Chordata; class Actinopteri; order Cypriniformes; family Cyprinidae; genus Sinocyclocheilus; species Sinocyclocheilus rhinocerous. The sequence goes on from NW_015624837.1 coordinate 1,138,779, forward strand.
TGGTAATTCATTTTAATATTCAGCAATTTTAAGATTTTCAGTTGAATGTGGTAAATAACTGTCATGGTAACTGAATGAATAATATTTTACGTGCTGTAAACATAGCCTGCTTCAAAAGTATTGGTTGTGTCATTGTTTCTGCTTTCTTTTTAAAAAGTTGTGATTATTTTCAGTCTCGTCCAGCAGATGGCAGTAAAATTACAGTAAAGCCAGAGCCTGTTACTGGCCAAGTCGATGCTGCTAGATTTGCTATTTCTTTAACTTATTTTTCCTTTTTTGTTATATGAAAATCACATTAAAACTGTCTTGGAAAAACATTTACATTGCCTTCTTTGATTATTTTTACAGTTTATTTTCAGATATGTATAAAGCTGTTTTTTTTTTTTTTTACCCTTGTAAATCTTAAAATATGAAAATCCATCATAAAAATATTATATTTTTAAGTTATGAAAATTAAAACTCACAGTTGTGGTGTAATTTCTACCGTGACTAGCAATTTTGCCACTCGTAAAGATGAAAGATAAATTATAAAATAGTTGAGATGAAATATAGGACGTGTGTAATGTGTGAAGAAAAAAAATCGACACAAATTACATTATTTTATGTCAACATTATTGTATTTCCAGTCAAGCTGTAATTTTGTCATATGTAAAATACTGTGTGAAAATATTATTTAACTGGAATCAGGTGTTTTATTCAGAAAGTGTTTTAAAAAATATCCCTTCGTGATACATAAATTGTGACTTGGTGGAAATTACAGATAAAATAGATCAGAATCATAATTATTATTATTCAAAAATTCCACATGGCACAATTCTATGATTGTTTTGAGAGTTATATTTATTTTAATTAGTGATTAGTCCAATTGTTAATTGTTACAAATGAACATAATCCCACAAGATGGTGTGCAATTTACTGTAAGTCTTATTGTTTGTATAAAAAAAAAGCTTACAGCTGCTGTAGGGGTTTCACATGGGTTTAGTACACATTTTTACATCCTTTTATCTATATATATCATCTATATCTATATAGTTGTTTTTGAATGCCATTGCTGCTGTATTTGACTATGACCCTTTGCTTTCAGTGGATTCTGAAGATGGTTTAGGCACTGTGCGTCCAGCAAGCCTTACCTTTGAGAGCAAAATATTATTTAACTGGAATCAGGTGTTTTATTCAGAGTGTTTTAAAAAATATCCCTTCCTGATACATAAATTGTGACTTGGTGGAAATTACAGATAAAATAGATCAGAATCATAATTATTATTATTCAAAAATTCCACATGGCACAATTCTATGATTGTTTTGAGAGTTATATTTATTTTAATTAGTGATTAGTCCAATTGTTAATTGTTACAAATGAACATAATCCCACAAGATGGTGTGCAATTTACTGTAAGTCTTATTGTTTGTATAAAAAAAAAGCTTACAGCTGCTGTAGGGGTTTCACATGGGTTTAGTACACATTTTTACATCCTTTTATCTATATATATCATCTATATCTATATAGTTGTTTTTGAATGCCATTGCTGCTGTATTTGACTATGACCCTTTGCTTTCAGTGGATTCTGAAGATGGTTTAGGCACTGTGCGTCCAGCAAGCCTTACCTTTGAGAGCGACTTTCTCCTGGGACAAGAACTCGAGTTTTCAGATCCTGATAATGACAGCAAGATCATAGGCCTTGAAAAGTTCTCAGGTGAGTTACGTTTGTTTCTAAGCCTAACTTTGGTAGGGAATATTAAAGGGTTTAGACCAGGGGTGTCAAACTCAATTCCTGGAGGGCCGGAGCACTGCAAAGTTCAGATTCAACCCTAATTAAACACACCTGATACAACTAATTAAGTCCTTAAGGCTTATTTGAAAACTACATGGTATGTGTGTTGGAGCAGGGTTGGAACAAAACTCTGCAGGGCTCCGGCCCTCCAGGAACTGAGTTTGACACCCCTGGTTTAGACTCATGGAAAATCCAGAAATACTGAGGAATTTACTTACTTGACAGTAACTTTTATATGATGGCTACTGCTAAATCTTGAGGATTTTAAACATATGCTTTAGTTTGCTGTATTGCTGGCATTCGTGAGGGGCTATATGTGCTCAATATGGGACATTAACTTCGAAGACTGACTTGTAATATTAGTGCTATTATGCAAACGTGCTGCATTTTGTCTGTCAGCAAGCAGTGTGATCTTTCATGTACAGATGGGAGAAGTGAGCCTACCGTTCTGGAAAATTTCTCTAGTTTTGGCATTCTGACAGAACATACCATTTCAAAATGGCAAATCAGGAAAAAATACAGTGTGCCACCACTATTATATAAAGGTCATCAAGACAGTCATCACCATCAAGGACACATTATAATAAGGCATTTAGTCATCATCATCATCTCCTCTCAGGGTCTTTGTCATAGTTGTCATCATCATCCCCCCCTCCTCATCATCATCATCATCAGCAGGACCATTATAGTCATCATCATTATCATTAGGCTGGGTAATCATCTACCTGGGGTTTCTGAAATGGGCAATATAAAGGCCCGTTCAGACTTCAGACTCACACATTTCTACACATTGCATGTGCATCAGGAGCTTGCAGAAGGAAAACGACGTTTCATGGAAAGACAGTGAGCAGAAACACTGTAGAATTGTGTTTTGTTGGAGTACCACCTTTTATTTGTTGCTATCAGAATTTACTTAACGTTTGTCCACTGGCTTAGTGGGTAAGTATAAATGCCAAATGTTTTTCCTATAACTTCAGCTGTTGAGATTTTGTGCAAAATTTGTACTCTCATTGTTTTTTTTTTAAAATTATAGATGCATGCAATCTTGCATAAGAGGTTTACCTTTTTTGTGTGTGCTTTTGTCTTTAGTAACTTGTAATAGTAAGATATTAACCCCTTAACTGTCACTCACATTTTTGAACATAGACGTGAAAGTGCGCTATCCAAACTTAAATTTTTATAATTCATGAATGAAAACATTTTGTAACATGATTTTGATGTACCATTTTCATGGTAATGCAATGTCTGATTTTAAAATGGTTTTCAAAGGATGAATTTTGAGATTTTAAGTTTTCAATTGATATATAATTTCTGATGATTTCTAAAGTGTGATAGAGAAAAAGGCAACGAAGAAGACTTTTTGTGACAAAGGTCAGAACTCCTGTTATGATGTAGATTTTTGAGGTGCACTCTTGTCAAAAATTAATCTATTACTTTTCCTACATAATTTTTAACAAAAAACTGGTAAAATATATATTTAGGAGTCTTAGACCTTTCCAACGATATAAAGTTTGTCATGATTAGATCAGGATTTAATCTAAGGGAGGCATGGACTTAGTGGGGCCCTTCTGCATGCACTGCTGCAAAGGGAATGTGGATGGCGTTTCAGACAGGAAGCTCTGCTCGGGCTTAGGCTTACAAGCGGAGTCTAGAGGGGTAGGGAATGAGGGCGATGCTGGCGAGGATGGTTCCCTGAAGCTCCACTCATGCACGCTCTGTGGTTTCTCGTCACGCTACACCAACCACATTACGAGACACATGAAGACACACAATGGCGAAAAGCCGTACGGGTGTCCGCTGTGCTCCTATGCATCGGCACAACTAGTGAACCTGCAAAGGCACTTGCGCATACACACTGGGGAAAAGCCCTATAAGTGCAACCACTGCACGTTTGCATGCAGTTCCTTAGGGAACCTGAAGAGGCACCAGCGCATGCATGCAGCTGTAAGCCCGGGTCAGAGTGCCCCTCAGCCAGTAAGTGGCAATGGTTTAAATCACACCAGCGCGAGTCAGAAGGAAAAGAAAGCGTCTCCTGCCCCCTCTGAAGGTAAGTAAGGTTCTGCTTTGTGCCCTGAAAGAATGTCGAAAAGAGAGTTTTACAAAGAGTTGTAATTCAGAATCCTTCAGTTGCAGGTGCTGTGCAGTCTGCCTCGCGACCCCACGTGGGAAGGGATGGGAACTACTTGCACACCCTTGATGGCCTGAGGCTTCCACAGCAGTCATCGGCAGGGGTGTTGCAGTCAGGACAGGCTGCTTCTGAACCTGCCACTCTACCCCCCATGTTCTTCCCCTTCACTTGTCGGCTGTGCAGCATGGCCCTGGATGACGAGGATGGATCCTCGGCCCAGATATGTGCAAAGTGCACCCTGGAAATGCTAACTAAGGACACACCCGGATGCCCCGCTGAGCGAGGGGACAAAGTCTACACCTGTGCTGCCTGCCCCTTCCTCACCCACTACCCGAACCACCTGGCCCGCCACATGAAGACCCACAGTGGAGAGAAGCCATACAAGTGCCCACAGTGCGACTACGCCTCCGCCCACTTCGACAACCTCAAGCGGCACCATCGAGTACACACCGGCGAGAAACCCTACAAGTGCCACCTGTGTGACTATGCTTGCGGCAACCTGGCTAATCTCAAGAGGCACCAGCGGGTGCATTCAGGTGCCAAACCCTTTCAGTGCGCCATCTGCAACTACAGCTGCAACCAGAGTATGAACCTGAAGCGGCACATGTTGCGCCACACGGGCGAGAAGCCCCATAAGTGCCAAGAGTGTGGCTACACCACTGGCCACTGGGACAACTACAAACGACATCAGAAGAAGCACAGCCTGACTACAGGTGGCTGGGTTGAAGTGCAGATGCCAGGAAATGAGGAAGAGTTGGAGGACGAGGAAGAGGAAGAGGTGTAGCCTCTTATTGCAAGACCGTTGTCCATATGAGATTTTACTGTTACAGCATAAGTTTTGTTGGTTGTTCTTCTTTTTATTTGTGCCAAGAGTTATTTTGAAAGTCATTATTTTAGACACTTGGAATTATCCTCAAGCTGCTACATGAAGTCATGCACAAATTAAAAGACAGTAACCTGAATGTCCTAATGCACGGTTTGTCCAGTCTTGCTCCTGAAGGGCCGACCTTCCTTCAGACTCTAAATAAACACACCTGAAACGTCTAATCAAGAACTTTAGGATTACTTGAAACTTCCTGCCAGGTTTGTGAGAGATGGTTGGCGCTAAACTCTGCAGGAAGGTGGTCCTCCTGGAGCAGGTTTGGACACTCCTGATTAATGCCTTTGAACAAGGCAGTTTGAAATGAGGAAGAGTTGGAGGACGAGGAAGAGGAAGAGGTGTAGCCTCTTATTGCAAGACCGTCGTCCATATGAGATTTTACTGTTACAGCATAAGTTTTGTTGGTTGTTCTTTTTATTTGTGCCAAGAGTTATTTTGAAAGTCATTATTTTAGACACTTGGAATTATCCTCAAGCTGCTACATGAAGTCATGCACAAATTAAAAGACAGTAACCTGAATGTCCTAATGCACGGTTTGTCCAGTCTTGCTCCTGAAGGGCCGACCTTCCTTCAGACTCTAAATAAACACACCTGAAACGTCTAATCAAGAACTTTAGGATTACTTGAAACTTCCTGCCAGGTTTGTGAGAGATGGTTGGCGCTAAACTCTGCAGGAAGGTGGTCCTCCTGGAGCAGGTTTGGACACTCCTGATTAATGCCTTTGAACAAGGCAGTTTGTGTTTCCCAAAGCTCTCTAAGAGCATTCTGAGCCTGATTGTGGTTCATTTATCAGTGCCAAACAGACACTACTGCACCACTGCCATAGGAAGTACTTCTTTAAGCCTGGAGCTACATTGCATGCACTTAAGTTTACCTTGGTTGGCTTTTTTGAGGTTTTATGTGATTGATCATTTGTCCGTCAAACATCTTCTCAAGCCTACTGATGAAAATGTCTTCACGAATGAGCATTATGTTGTGATCTTTAATCATCTTGTTTTTGCTCTCAATAGTTTTGGGGGGTTGTGTTGCCTTTTATTGTGTGTATCTTCTTGAATGTGAAAAATGCCATTTGTCTGAGTTTACTTGAAGCAAAAATGGTGCATAGTGGGTATTCGTGTCATGCTGAACATAGAGCTTTTATTTTTGTATGTGAATTTATTTTTTATCTCCGAGGAATGTTTGGCATGTATTTGCCACCCATGGCATCATTAGCTATACTGAAAGACAACAGTAACCGTAAACCCTAATATGCAGTTAAACCTTCAGGTTGCCAAAAACGTCTGAACATTGATGCTTGAGTGTTTTCTTGTTATTATGCAGTGGTTTCATTAATGCCTTAAATATCCTCAAATAAAAGTTTGTGTTGAAACTTCCTTGTCTCAATTCCTTTGCCATCTTTCAGTCACAAAACTGCTCAGAAGTAAGTTACTCATAGACCAGCAGGATATGATTAAGATGCTGAGACAGGCAGTGTGTAATCCTCACACTTCCATAATGAGAGCTGTAATCCTCCCCGCTCTCTGCTGCGAACAGCTCCGGTAAACATGCTAATGAAGACAGAGCCCCGGGCTTCACCAGAGCACTAACAACTCTTGCAGTGATCTTCATGCTGTTAGATTGTGAAAATGAATTTTAGATCATTTGTTATGAAGTGTCAGAGCCAGTTTTGAGGCAAAAGCTTACATTAAAAAGAAACTTGACAATCTGATCTTTGCATGATGATTCAAATTGTAGGAAGTCAAAAAGCTACATTTCATGCTAATGGTGTTTTTTAGCCAGGACCTTTAGTGGTAGGTTTACTGAGTCGGTTACTTGCATAGGAGTAATTGTGTCTACAGACAGTCCCCATATATGATAATCACACATGCTGAAATACCTATCATGCTTGTGTTATTAAACCAAAAAACACAAAACAACACGGAGTAGCATTGTTTGGCACCTAAATTTATTGAAACCCAGAAGGCTCTAACTTCCATTCTTGGATTTAAAATGAAGTGAGAATTTGAAAAATCATACTGATTTATGAGAGATGTACAGGGTTTAAGAGTCCAGACGGTTTACCCTTTTCATTCTAGATGATGCTGGTGAACATACTTAACATGGCAATCACAAATTACAGTCATCAACTCAAAAATAATAATCAGCCATAAAGCACAAAGACATGAGAACAACCTTTGCATTAAACATAATTTGCATATGGGAGGAATCATATATATATATATATATATATATATATCAGGGATGACGAATATGGGAATATCATTCAGTATGACTATCATTGCAGTTTAAATCCCAGCATAAATGTGAAATACAGCCATTTCCCAAGCACCATGTGATCGCAGTCCTCTGAGACGATTGCCACAATGTATTTAGCAAAACACAAAATGGATTATATGTATATAATAAAAAGAGAAATGAAAGACTGGAATGATATTCTTCAAAACAAAATATATAAAGTGTACTAAGACAATCACTGAAATTTAGATGTGAAATTTGTAAACACTTGTTTTTCAACAATTTTCTACAATTTTGTAAACACTGATAAATGTTAGTTTCTAATCTTTTATTATTATTTTTTTTTTTACACAGCCTGGATTATATTTGATCAGCTGTAATTGTTTGTACTATACTAAGATAATACAGATATTAGTAAATATTCAGAATACTTTTTTAATTGCATGTACATTTATAAAAGTGACATTACCATGATTTTTGTGCAAAATGCTTTAGTGAACTATAATTTTGGCATTTACGAGAAACATTTTTAATATATTGGTTTGAATAATAGAACACAAACAACAAACACAGACCTACAAACCTCTTGCGAATGTTCCAGGATGTTTTCCCACAGTTAATATCTCAATAAATACCTAAGCCATCTACCTTTCTTAATACTGTGCAAAAAAGACATGAGTTCAGCTAGTGCAAGCAGGCCTGCCGAACACCCCAAAACGAAGCGAGATTTCAAGACACAGCTGAGGCCAGAATGAGAGAAGCTTTTTACCAAACTTGTGCCCGGCGCTACATTTAAATTTGAGAAGTTAAACTGTAAGGCGTCTGAATCAGCATAAGGCAGAGAGAAAGCAGGCCACAATAAAGAGGGTAATTTAAATTCTGAAATTGTATTTTCATCTAGGATATGCAATGAATATGCAGTAGGTGTCAGGTCGAGTTTACCTCTCCTGAAGAAAACAGCAAGCTGAAGAGATCTACCACGCCCATTGGTCATATTGTCGCTACCATGCAGCAAAAGGTTAAGCAACATTGGCACACTGGACAATACAAAGCACATATCTATTAAATAATATTCTCAACTGATTTTAAAAGGAACATAATTTGCTGGTATGGATCTTACTCTAGTAGGCAACTACAGTCATGAGCAGCCAAGAGAAAATGAGATAACAGGAATTTGGTGCCTGCCAGATGATGACATATGAGAGGAAAAGCACAGTTTTGTGTCTCTAGTAAGGAAGTACGATTCAAATAAAGTCCGTCTTCAGAAGAAACTTTCATCACAGACTAAATTAACATCTCTCTTGAATGTAGTAACTTGCCCTGAGGTGCCTATGTAACCCTCTATTAATTTAACCATTGAAATTGTCTCCAATTATGCCTCAAATCTGAAATTATCCTATTTTTGTTACTTTAAATGAGCGAGCATTGACTCTGAGGCCTCTCATAACACTAATGAGAGACTTGAGTCAAAATTATGTACGACAGGCTAATTTTGAGACCCTTGATGTGACTTTTTCAGAAAGGAATTACGATACTGCAGAACTGGGCATCTAGTAAACTACACTCAGCGCAGAGAAACCGCTAAACAAATCTGCCTCCTTTAGTCCAGTTTTTGAAGACGGCTCCATCACAGGTCATCGTCCCCTATTCCTTCAAAGGCGTAGTTTCCATGGAATTCATTGCCACTGATGTCACTGGCTGAGTTGGAAGAACTAAGTCCTCTCAGGGAGACAGAAGACAGCTTGGTCTGTGGAAATAAAAAATAAACAGAACAGCATAAAAAAGTTGTTACTGTTAACTAAAACTAATTGAAATAAAGCGGAAATAAAATAAAATATAAATATTAGATGGGGAAAAAAAAAAAAAAAAAGGTGCCTTGGATGTAAAGTAATTTTAAATTAAAGTACTAAAATTACTGAAACTGTAATAAAAATAAAGCTAAACTTAACTACAATTAGAACCAACACTAAAAATGTGAGAATAAAAGCTAATTTAAAATAGTAAATACTATAATGGTGTGTAAATAATATTAAAATAACACTGGTACAAAACAGGATATTTCAATTGTAAGTTGATTATAAGGAAATGAAAAACATTGACAACTCACAGAGAGTTTCACTACTTGTTCACGGCTGGGATCAGGGGAATCCTGAAAAACAGTCATGCATATCATAGATCAACAATGGTACATCTTTCCATATCAAAAGTAGAGGTGTTCTGTATTAGCAAAAACCTCTATGCCCACTAGTAATGGAGGAGACTTCACAGTTTGCTGACTGTCAGACCGCTGGAACGTGCCGTTCAGTCGCTTCTTCTGCATCTGCTGGGAACACATTATAATCACAAATTGGCCACATTTATTTTCATAAAACACATTCGCAAACTTATTGCGCATGATTTATCGATGCAAATTATTCCAGAGAAAAATATTTGTCTTCATACAAATATTCCTTTTCATTCGGTTGTCGCTAATTCTGTTACATCGCGACTTTAGGGAAATATAAATTGGGGTTTGAATACACTTTCATGTTGACTTAAAAGTGAGCTCAAGTCTCTCTAGGAAACGAAGACGATTTAACGGACATTTAACAACAGATTATCCTGATAGGGTTTATCATGCCAAACCCATGGGGCAAAAACTAATTAAAGGAGACATATTATGCCCCTTTTTACAATATGTAATATAAGTCTCTGGTGTCCCTAGAATGTGTCTGTGAAGTTTCAGCTCAAAATACCCCACAGATCATTTATTATATCATTTTGAAAATGCCTTTTTTTGAGTGGAAGCAGAAACACGCTGTTTTTCGTGCCTGTCTCTTTAAATGCAAATGAGCTGCTGCTCCCCGCCCTCTTTTCCAGAATAGAGCTGCGCCATTCCAGCTCGGACCTGCTAAAAACATCTGTTTTGGTTCTGATTATCATGTTTATCGTGCTGAAATCATGCGTTTTAAACCATATGAGTTTAAACTTCTGATATACGGTTTTCTGAGAGCACACATCTGAAGCACACGGACAGAAAGCGGCTGTCACAGCATGTGAGTACTAAACTAAGTTCTCATTCACACACAAGTTTACGTTAAAAACACACGAGTTACAAAAACAGTCGGTTATGTCTGTGAAGGTAAACAGCTGGGAAATAAATCGCATGTTTATTTTAGATCTGTGTGGCAGCAGCAATATACAGTAAATAAATCAATAAATCCACTGCTCTCTTGTCTCCTCTGAGGCTGGGTCTCTAAATATTGTTCTGTGCTCGTCTGAGCAGACAAAGACAGAACAGTTAGCATGTTTTGCTCAAACTTTCGCCATGGCATTAGAGCCGGTACACCGTTGTCCCCTGTGAAATCAAAATGATGGCGCCATGAGTGGAAGTTTACAGATTAAGGGGCGGTAATATTATAATGAGATCCCTTTGCCACGTCACCAAGAGAGCGAAATCAGACGCGCTCGTTTTCTCAGACGCTTGCAGAAAAAGGCTTACCAAAACAAAGTGATTGGATTCATCTTTTTCACGTTTCCTTGGTTGGTAGATGCACCAGGGACCTGATTATAGCACTTAAAACCTGGAAAAGTCAGATTTTCATCACCTGATTTGTCACCTTTAAGCAAAACATGGTCAGGTCAAAGTGTCTGAATAATTTTCGGTCCCAAATTTTTATCAGTTTTACTGGTCGTCCTCTGTATGAAGAATTTCTGGTTATAATATGTCACAGTTTACATTATTTTGCTATCCTCACTTACATAAATGAACTATAGTGTCCTGCACCCACTAGTAAACGCTGTCGCTTGCAAATCAAAATGATGGTGTCATGGGCGTAAACTTGCAGATTAAGGGGCGGTAATATTATAATGAGATCCCTTTGCCACGTCACCAAGGGAGCGAAATCAGACGCGCTCGTTTTCTCAGAAGCTTGCAGAAAAAGGCTTATCAAAACAAAGTCACTGGGTTAATCTTTTTCACGTTTCCTTGGTTGGTAGATGCACCGGGGACCTAATTATAGCACTTAAAACCTGGAAAAGTCAGATTTTCATGATATGTCACCTTTAAGACTCAAACGCTTAAATGAAGCAAACACAGATACATCCACCAACTGAAAGACATTTCAGAAACTCCACAGATATTTGGCAGGTCTTTACGAGAAGACAAACATAGACCTACTGACCTTTTTAATGCTTCCGCCAGATTTCTTCACCATCAACTCATCAACCATAGACTGCAGACAGATACTCATCATGATAGCCTGGGGAAAAACAAAAAACCTCTTAGTCCAGTCACTCTCAAACAGTTATTTTTTATTATTATTTATTATAATAATAATAGCCGTCATCTAAGCTCACTTAAAGTTAATCTTTAAAAACACTAATAATTTGATAACATTTGAAATCTTCAGCAAATCTCAAAATGAATGCCTGAAATAGCTTTGCATTTAAAAATGTATTTTTATTTTAAGCATTTTATTTTCCATTTATTTAGACAAAATAGTATAGAATTTCTAAATCTGCGACTGACTCTGTGCTGACCTGTGGACTTGTGATGGTGACCCACTGCAGACGGTCTTTGCTCATCAAGTACTCGAAGGCCAGCTCTAGTTTCACGTCACATTTACTGGAACTGCTAGGGTTTGCGGTACCATTCGCCACAGGCACCTGCTGTAGAATTAGGCCAGGTCGTCACAAATAAGATCATCATAATCATTGTTACTTGTGTCTTGGCAATTACAGAGGTCATTTCTAAACTCCTCTACATAGCAAATAACTTCAAAGCCCAATTAGTCATCATTAGCTCTGCTCTAAATGTCATCGTCCTCATAATCACATGGCATCACCAGCACAACACACAAAAGTGTCTCATTAGAATTGTCTCAGAAGACACAAAACAGACAACTTCTTTACACACACACACACACAGGAAACTCTGTCAGTTCCATTAGAGAGACATGGCTATACAGTCCCAGCATCCTCACCGTCAGGTCCTGGTCTCAGAGGACAGCCTTTCTGAGCTCATTAGTAACACAACTCTGCTTTTCCAGGGCAAAGACCAAGCCAAGACCACTGCAGAGTGGAGCAGAGACAACTTCCTCTGGCTAATGAAATGCCAGAACGTGCATTAAACTGTTTGTATTGGACCAAACTGAAAATATTCAAAGCCTTTTCACATTCCCACAAGAAGTTGTTTAGATATTGACACATTTGTTCGTTAATCTACTGTTTAAAAACACGGGACAGAGTAAAAACACTTAATACTGTTAGATATAGAATGAAGATTTAGATTGTCTTCATTTTGTTTCCTAATTCTGGCATAATAAAATGGATGCAGAAAACCATGAAGGCATTCATTTAGTTGATTCTCATGAAATAAATGTGAATGGATAGATGGATGAGTGTATCGGACCAATATCGGAATCGGCCGATAATGGCTTTAAATGTAAATATCGGCATGGCCCGATATGAAAAATTATGCCGATATGTCTTGCTGATAAGAGGAATAGATTATGTCAGCAGTGTAGCTCATTTTTGAAGCAAAGTTTTGCCTGAATGATGATTAGATTCACTCTTTTGGATCGCTGCATTTAAACTGAGAAAGCAAGTACAGAATGACATGTTTGGTGTATGATAGTGTCAACAGTAATAGCTGGTAGCTGATAGATGGTAGCTGATAGTTATAAGCGAGCACAGTCTATTTTCCTGCAGAAAGTGGCTTTTTTGTTCATCCCCGTTTCAACTTCCCATTTTCTGAAATAGACCAACCAGACATGCCTGAAGAGACAGTCATAGAAAGAATTTGGAGAAAAGGGTTGTCTGGAGACACAAAAGGAAGTTTTCCTACATCCTTATTGTAAAACGTAGTACATATAATTTGGAAAAATAAGGCTTTTTTGTTAAGTCTTTTAAAAGCCTTATTTCACTGAACACTGAATCCATTTTTCATACTGTACATTATGCATTTAAAATAACTCATTTTTATTTTTCATTTATTTAGACAAAATATTATAGAATTTCAGTTTTTTCTACAGTCTTACTGTAAGAAGTAGTACAGAAAGAAAGAAAAAGAAGGTATTTTTAAAGTCACATTTTTGCCATTATTTCACTTAATCTATTTTTCATAATGTACATTATAATGTTGTGGTGCCTAAAATCGCTTGTAGAATAGGTTTTTATTTTTGACATTTAAAATAGCAAAATAGCATAGAATTTCAGTTTTTTACATTCTTACAGCAAAAATAGTACATAACAAATAAGGCTTTTTTTTAGCATGTTTGCCTTTATTTCACAACAATTTAACAAAATAAAGCTTTTTATTGAGATTTGACTATTATAGGCTAAAATAAAGTTGTCGTTAAGTTATTTCTAAAATACTGAAAAAAATTTATAATAATAATAAAAAAAACTTTCCTGTTTAATTTAAGCAACTGTCTAAAATATAAGTGGTGTGTTTTTTTTCTTCTAAAATGTGACCTCATTTGACAACTATCCAGTACTTTAGGAATGAACTCAGGAACTGCTAAATGACAAGCTTTTGTGGATTTCAGGTCAAATGCAGGCAGTCAGACTCTGCAAGAAACTTGAAATATCTAATAATGACAACAACATACTAAATAGTACCAGGTGTTTTCAACCTTAAGCTGGTTGCACACAGTACAATTATTGGTATGATTTTGCTAAATGTGTGGTTGCATTTACCATTGTTTGGCAAAATCAAGTAATTTCAGTAGGAATCCACTTGATCAGGAGTTCCCACGCAGATTTTGCTTGTGTTGGTCAAACAAATTTGCGACGTTGACCAACAGAATCTGTCTGCTTGGTTTAAAAGTGAATTCTGCATGAGCTGTGCTTCATACATCGCTATGCTATCAACAACGGACCTTTCTGCCTGCAAAATTGCAATATTGTCTGCAATATTGTAAAATACTTTTTTTTTTTTATTAATCAAACTTACAGATGAAGTGACCCGCCAGCATCTCATGCGTGTGACTTTGAAGCTGCCCTCTTTCATCTGATCATTGGGCAATTTGACGTGAAAGTTGAGTTCATTGTTGCCGGCACTGACTATAACATGACAGCCCTTCTCTGGAAAATCTGTGATGCATGGATCAAACTTGATATAGCCGTAGTACTTCAGTGTCTGAGCCAATCTGATGAACTGTGGGACAAAATATAGTTAGACACAGGTGATTATCTAACAGACACAAATTACTGGACTATCGAGGCTTCAACATAATACATTCAGGTCTGAGAATGGACTTCAGCTTTTATAGAAGCAGTCGTTTTCTTTCCAGCTCATAGACACTAGGGAGATCAAATAACGTGTGTGGCGGAGCCCAGCCATACCTCCTTCTTTGAGCCTTTCTCCTGCAGGGATTTCAGCTGTCTGTGCTGCTCTTTGTTCACGAGGATCCATCCCCGCTCTATGTCAGACACCGTCTGAGTGGAAGAAGGAGGGGACAACTGTTTTTCTCACTCTGAAATTGACTAAATATTTTTTAAAGAAGATTTATGCAGGTTTTCCATAATAAAACCTTGTTCAATATGCAGTCAGGGTTAATTTAGTTGTTATTTCTAGTTTTTTAGTTTAGTTTTCATTGTAAATTTTTTGTTCTAGTTCCAGGTTATTTAATTTTAGTGATTTCATTTTATTTGTTAATGCATTTGGTATCATGAGCTAACAATTAAGTTTTTTTTTTCATTATTAATCTTGATTTATGTGAATTTATAAACTTACTGTTGTTCATTGTTAATTTATGTTAGTTTATCATAAAATCATTTTATTTTACTACTTGAAATGTTAAAAATGTACACATATATATAATTGACATGATCTAAAATGCTAGTTCATGAAACCTAATGCATTAACTACGGTTAACGAATGGAGCACTATTGTAATTATTTACAGTTTTACTTTAAATTTTAACAGTATTTTATGGTTGTTAATATGCAATAAAGTTGAAACTAACATAATATTGAAATGTTTAATGGACTATACATTTCTCGACATTCTAGAATTATTGTTATTCAGTAAATTACTTAAATGCAGTTTTTTTTTTGTTTTACAATATATCATGCATCAAAATATTAAACTATTTTTGGTCATAATTTTTTTATTTTGTTTTAGTTAGTTTTGGAGTCATGAAAATGTTTAGTTTTCATTTCTTTAGGACAACTTTTCTGTGCGATGGACACATACACAGAGTATCTTTTAAACTAGGAGACTTTTACCTGAGCATATAACAAGTTAAGTCCCACGCGGTCGTCCATGACATCAGTGTCGTATGCTGTGTCCCAGTAGCTAAAAATAGAGCAAGAGACAATAATAAGTTATGCAAGGGAAATACTATAATTTACCTTCTTCATCTTTGATCACATCCATTTTCTGATGGATCATCTAAAACCATTAAGCACTAAAGCAAATTAAAATCATGTGCGCTGCATTTTACTGCATAATCATATAATTTCTGTACACACGCCTGAGAAACTAACAAGACGGCAGCTTACCAATAGTCTAGAAGAATTTTAATTAGGGAAGCACGATATTGGATTTTTGCCGATATCCATTTTCTCTCAGAAAGATGCAGTAGTAACCTTACCATTTTAATTTAAGAATTAACATTTATAGATGGTCTAAAGCAAAAGAGATGTAAAAATTCTGAAATCTTTTAGAGCTCATAATTTGTTTAAAAAATATAACATATTACACATTAATGAATAAATCAGTACATATAAAATTATTTAATTTACAAGTGTCATGTTTGTGATTTTTTAAAATTCATGTAAGCTATAGCTTCTGACCTTTAAATTAAA
>NW_015624837.1:1157855-1162500 GCF_001515625.1 Sinocyclocheilus rhinocerous
TAGTAACCTTACCATTTTAATTTAAGAATTAACATTTATAGATGGTCTAAAGCAAAAGAGATGTAAAAATTCTGAAATCTTTTAGAGCTCATAATTTGTTTAAAAAATATAACATATTACACATTAATGAATAAATCAGTACATATAAAATTATTTAATTTACAAGTGTCATGTTTGTGATTTTTTAAAATTCATGTAAGCTATAGCTTCTGACCTTTAAATTAAACAATACTCATGATTTTATGAAATCAATTACTGCTTTATTTAATCAGACACAGGCTAAATATTATTTGTGTATTGTACTTTCATTTTATTAAAAGTAGACCAACAGCGCCCCCTACGGAATTAAAACTCCTTACTGAGCAGGCATTAGGACCTGGGGGAGGCTGCAGCTGCTGCACGTGCTATTACTGTTGACACTATCATACACCAAACGTGTCATTCTGTACTTGCTTTCTCAGTTTAAATGCAGCGATCCAAAAGAGTGAATCTAATCATCATTCAGGCAAAACTTTGCTTCAAAAATGAGTTACACTGCTGACATAATCTATTCCTCTTATCAGCAAGACATATCGGCATAATTTTTCATATCGGGCCATGCCGATATTTACATTTAAAGCCATTATCGGCCGATTCCGATATTGGTCTGATAATATCCTGCATCCCTAATTTTAATAAAATCTTCCATTAAGTTAAACTTAGCGAAAAGCACAGTTCTGTCCTGTAAAGCTTCTCTCTATAGCTACACAGCAATACTAGCGTATAAGTTACTGAAAAAATGCTACTGCAGTGAATGTCTCCATTTGCCTAGAAGCAAACGACAATCTGGCAAATGAGCAATCTTCAGCTCAATGGCCATCTTTACCGTCCATATGTCAAAAACTATTCTCATCACGCCGTGGGCAGAACGAGGTCTGATAAATAAGTTTTAGCAGAGTCTGCAAGAGCACAAAGATGCAATCTTGCACGACAATAGATATTGTTCACATAGCAGCCAAAACTGGATATCCGTTAAGTTTCATTTGAAAGCTTTTAGCGGTTTATGCTGGAACATTTTTAAACTATACATGACAGGCAGCGAAAAGAAAAAAGGCATGGGAGCATGTTTTGTGAAATTTTTGTGTATTGAAATGTGTAAAATGTATGTGAAATGTGTAAAAAGTGTGTGAAATGTACACTTAAGTCTCTTACACTCACCAAGGCTGAATTTATTTGACCAAAAATACAGTAAATTGGTAATATCAAGAAATATTACTACAACTTAAAATAACGTTTCTATTTTAATATAAAAACAAATATTAAAAAAATAAGTAATGTTGAACAACAGTAGTGTATCTTTTCACAGTAAAAACAAAATGTACAAATGCTGTGTTTTTCATGTATCTCTTGCGCTTTTTTGCCCTTTCCTGCCTGTCAGCAGCCAATCAGAGCAGCCAGAACTATATTCCATTCCTGATGTAGTGAACAGGTGGGATCTGGCTGAAGGCTGTCTGTAGTCTCCTTTAACAAGGAGCCTTCAAGGGGCCTGCGGTTCTCCTGAGGGGACTAAAAAGAAAAACACACCAGCATCTTGTGCACCTTTTTCAACAGTATATGATGACGAGGTGTGAGAATTCGCGGGAAGGATGTATAAAGTGGGTGAAAGGTGAAACATTTTTAGCAAAATAATCTCTGCTAAACTGTGCTAATGTGCTAAAAAAGGGAAATTTATATTCACGTAACACCTTCACACCTGCTTCCAATGCACATGGTGAAACACATGGTGTTTCAATGCCCTTGCTGGAGATTTTACATAAATAATCTCCCCTGATTCTCGCCAATTATTCCATTACATAAACCTCACACTCCAAAGGGCATTTGATGAATTCTGCTGTTAATAAACCACTAGCATCAACATTTACACTCTGTATGTGCACTTTTCTGGGAATAAATAATGAAGTTTGTATTGCTTTAACTACTTCAGAGATTCTGTAAAGCACAGCACTTCAGAGACCGTTTGCGTTATAAAAGAGATGTCTAAATACAGCTGTCTTCAAGTCCAAAAAGTCTAAGGTGCAAATATGAAAACTACTGCTGCACAGAACCACAGAATCAGACCGCTGAGGTAACGATCATACCCACGTCTACAACAGGAAGGCAAAAAGTGCCTCTCTAGTCATTTAAACAGAGTGAAGATGGAGCCTTGTGGGCCACCTCTTCCTAAAGCAAATATCCATGAGTTGAATAGCCCTTCGAGAGCCATTTGTTAAAACATCTCACCATTTAAGTTACACTTTGGGTAGCATTCATGACGTTTCTGAGAAACAATTTTAAACTGGAAATCTGTTGAGTTTAAGCTATTAAGGGATAGTTCAACAAAAGAACAATAACTATAAAGATAACCATTTTAGCATCCTGACAAGCATGCTCTGCAATTGTGTCGTCTGCCAAGCTCTCTAAAGCAGGGTGAATTCAGATTGGCTGTCAATGTTTTTGCCATTCATCAGCTGGGAAAAAAATTGTTTTGAAAGTGTTTCCAAAGATATCGCTCCTCCGTGCCCTTATCATCTTGGCCGTTATTTCCCATATAATAAAAGTAAGTGATAACTGCACCTGTCAAGCACAAATATGACAAAAAAGCACCATAGAAGTAACAAGAATGTGGTCTATATGACTTGGTAGAATATATTCCAACTTATCTGTTAACTTTGTGTGAATAAAAGACCAAAATGTATTCAAAAGCTCTTCCCGACGCATTCATTAAAGTTCATAATCTTCTCAATGATTCAGTTCATAAAACTGGTCTGAATGGTCCATTCATGAATCAGAGCTTTTCGGTTTTGGTCTGTTCTTCTCAGTATGGCTTTCATATGGTTTCCGTTGACCAGGGGTGTCAAACTCAGTTCCTGGAGGGCCGGAGCCCTGCAGAGTTTTGTTCCAACCCTGCTCCAACACACATACCATGTAGTTTTCAAATAGGCCTGAAGGACTTGATAAGTTAGATCAGGTGTGTTTAATAGGGTTGAATCTAAACTCTGCAGGGCTCCGGCCCTCCAGGAATTGAGTTTGACACCCCTGCCGTACACTTCAAAGTATACTTTTATGGTGCTTTTGCATCCTTTTTGAGGCTTAGAATTCTCATATGTTCTCCAAAATATCTTTAACGTTCCACAGAAAGAAGACTAAATGATGACAGAATTTAAATTTTTTTGGTGATCTGTCCCTTTAAAAAGGCTGTTTTTGTTATAGATTTAGAAGCATTCTAAGGACAGTTAACACATTTTATAAGAACTTCCTCTCTAAGCTACATAAATATATATTCTTATTATACCTGTATATACTTTTCTGTTGGACCAAATGCTTAACCATTACTCCCAAAATAAGTTTTGTACCTTTTACGGAGGACGATGCGGTAGTCAGGGCTATGCAGGCTGGTGATGGACACGTAGGGCAGCTCAAATTCTTGCAGTTTTCTCACGTCTGGGGCACCATGGGAGGTCAGAGAGGTTTGGATGAGGGAATGAGAGACCAGATGAAAGGTATGAGTGCCTTCAGACTCAAGGACATTTGGAGAATAATAGCAATGACAACAACCAAAGTGAAATGGGGGAGAATCCATCTGGCTCAAGCCGTAGAGGGCACAATAACATGTTTATCACTTTGTGCAAGAGAGAGGAGGAGGAACAGAGGGAGGGAAGGAGGGAGGAAGAGAGAGAAAAAACGCTGCAGCTGTTAGAAAAGACGTTTTCTCTAGAGTTGGGAAAGAGGGAGAGACGGAAGCCAGGAACTGAACTGAAATGGGCACTGAGATTTTAGAAACATTAAAAACAGGAGTGTGAAAAGAAGAAGAGACGACAGTTAGATCTATAGCATAGTGCATGCCGTCACAACTTTTCATTCTACTCTCTGGCTTACCCTTTCAGTAGTCTGACATTAGACAGCATGTTAAGACAAGAATGGTATTATGTAATAGGAATGTCTTAAATACATATGTACTACATCAACATCATCACCACATTTCGAGTTGTTTTTTATGGTTGTCGCTTATAGCTGTCACTGTAAAGATTTCAAAAGTGTTGTAAATAAAAAAATATTTAAAAAAAAGAGAATGTCATCTATATATATATATGACATATTTATTTTTTATTTTCATTATTTTGTTTTATTATTAAATTATTATTGTCAACAATAAAGTAGGATTTTTCTGTTTGTAGCACAGACATGTTTTTTTGGCACAGATTTCTTGATCTTGGCTCCACTGCCAGTCAATCGAAAATCAGGTTTTGTTTGTAGGCATTTATTTTTCTCAATTTTTTTTTCTCCAATGCATATTTTTGCCAAGATTGGCCAGGACGCCAGATTCTTTTTTGTGAAGGATTCTTCTGGGGACTGTTTTTCATCATATCTGACCGTATTAAGCCTGTTTTAGGTGAGGATCTTGCAAATGAGTGAGAGGCACATAGCATGTCATTCCTCAAGGACGCGTGATGATTCTGAGCTAAAAGTAGTCAAACAATGGCAGCTCATATAATATGTTGGATTACAAATTTATAAAATGTTATATCTAGGTTCCAATGTAATAGTATATAAATTGAAAAAGTTAAGTACATTGTATTTAGCATTTAAGGTAAATATGATGACATCAGACAAATGATTCTCTTAAGCA
>NW_015624837.1:1162794-1163064 GCF_001515625.1 Sinocyclocheilus rhinocerous
TGTATGAAAGCGTCTCCTGGTCTCTGCTTCGACGAGGAAAAAGTTTCCTACAAATACAAAAGTAGACATGGTAGACATGGCAAACAAAATGACAACATTACATCCAGACAAGGAGAGCGACTGCCAGACATCTGCATAAAATCAGTGAAGAGATGCCCTTCAGTTTCAAGAACTGGACCAAGTCTGTGAAGTCTAAAAAAATAATAATTCCACTTCCAATAACTCTACTGCTCTCCTAGGGATTCATCCTTTGAAAGATGTTCAATTCCG
>NW_015624837.1:1163574-1173169 GCF_001515625.1 Sinocyclocheilus rhinocerous
ATCCAATAAGAAAAGCGAATGGTGCGTGGGGATTTACACAGGATCTTAGAAAGATTAATGACATAATTAAACCATTGGCTCCTATTGTACCTGATGTGCACACAATACTTAATTCTATTCCTAGTTCACATGCCTATTTCACAGTTATTGATCTATGCTCTGCATTCTTTTCCATTCCTGTAGATCCTGTCTCGCAGCCGCTGTTCGCCTTCACCTTTGACCATGCTCAACTTAGCTGGTCTAGATTGCCTCAGGGCCTGAGAGATTCTCCGGCTGTGTTCGCCGCCGTAGTGCACGCAACGTTAGTGGATGCTCAACTCCCTCCTGATACCTGTCTGCTACAATACGCGGACGACATCCTCGTTACTGGTGCCTCTGCGGACCAGTGTGCTGCTGCCTCCAGCATCGTCTGCAACATCCTGGCGGAAGCTGGGTTCAAGGCATCAAGAGAAAAGCTTCAGTGGGTTCAGAGGAGGGTGGATTACCTCGGACATGAATTGTCGCAAGGTACAATAAAACTGTCTGCTGATCGTATCAAAGCCATTGCTACTGTGGGATTACAAATTTTTAAGAATCTGTTTAAAATATGCTGATCCTATGTTCTGACATAGCATCACATGAAAAACTAAGGTGAAGTACATTGTATTTAGCATTTAAGGTAAATTACATCAGACAAATGATTATCTTAAGCAAAGTGTAGCAAGAGGTTCCTGTCTGTTCCTGTTCTCTTATTGTTAGTCAAATGAACCAGATTACTGAGAACTATCACCTTTTGTTTGTAATGGCTCTTGGTGCCTCTGCCCCAGTCTTTGAGTAGTTATGCTGATTGGATTAGGACTGTCAGACTGATTGGATTAGCACCTATGCATTTGAATGACACTGTTATGCTGATGAGATCAAGGCTGGGAAAATACCGGTGTCGGGCTGATTCCTGTACTTCATTTGCATGCTTTGTTTAAGGGCGTCACCCAGGTGCTTTGTCTCCATTTCTAAGCACTGCCCCCTAAATGTATATAAACTACAATGCATCACTGCCTTAGTTAGACTTGGATGACTGCAGCGACGCACAGCGAGTCCTCAATAAAGAGTAACTTCTGTATGAAAGATATCCCAACGTCTCCTGGTCTCTGCTTCGACGAGGAAAAAGTTTCCTACAAATACAAAAGTAGACATGGAAAGTTCCACAAACAAAATGACAACATTACATCCAGACAAGGAGAGCGACTGCCAGACATCTGCATAAAATCAGAAAAGAGATGCCCTTAAGTTTCAAGAACTGGAACCAAGTCTGTGAAGTAAAAAAAAAAACAAAAAAAAACAATTCCACTTCCAATAACTCTACTGCTCTCCTAGGGGTTCATCCTTTGATAGATGTTCAATTCCGTAACACGATGACGGCAGAATTGGAAACAAAACAATTGAGAAAAAAAGCCTATTTTTTATAGATTCATTTGCCCTGTGCACCAAACTAATAACATGCAGTGAAAGAATCTGGACTCAGGAAATACTATTATCTTGTCCCTAGGGGGTGTTAATAGAAAAATGATACATGTCATTCGAAAAGGCACTTGAAGCCAGAATATTATTAAATAGTATCTCAAGCAAACAACTCCTCACAGTGAGTGTATAATCGGTTTAATTTCAGATGGAGCAAGTAATATTTCTCTGCACAGGGCATTTCAGTCCATACGCAATCAATCAAACAATTAGAATACTGCTGTTGTTGCATTTACTCCTGCCAGCAACGTCTCAACAAACATTGTTTATAACAGAACAAGGAGAAAAGCATCTATTTCTAATGCACCATTGTTTCATGTTGTTTCTCAACCTCTAGGCAAATATAATGCAGTAGTTTTTTCCTTCTCCGAGTTCTAACTTCTAATTTGATGTTTTAACACAAAGCCCATAAAGATGTTGCTATGCAGTTTCTGGGTACTTTCTTATTGACCCAAGTCAAAAAAGGCCAACCCTCCAAAGTAACTGGTCCCTTGATAAGGCTCAGGCCTCTGTTTTCCAATGCCTTACTGCTTAGAATAGGGTTTGCAATTTTTTTCCAAAGTTTTCAGCATTTTATCATATTTGTAACAAAAGGAATTTATAAACCTGTTGTCAACTTAATTAACAGACATTATGTCACTATAGTAAAAGCTTGAGGTTTTAACGTTTGGCAGTAAAGAATTTAATACATAAATATTAGTAGTGTAAGTTGCAGTGTAAAATAAAATTAATTAGAATGATCTTTTTTATTGTGCAGTACTGGGTTATTATAGTAAACTAAAACTAAAATCTAAAAAAAAGTCATAAATAAAATAAACGTTAACTGAATATATATATATATATATATATACACACACTTAAACACTAAAATAACTAAAACTGAAATATAAATTAATAAAACTTATATTAGTATTACATACTTCAAAAAAAAGTTATATGGAAAATACAAAAATAAAAAGAATTCTAAATATGAATTAAAACTATAACAGTGTCTCAATGATACTAAAATAACACTGTTACAGTACAACTACATTATAACAGTAGTTCCTTTTTTTATTTAGAGGTAACAACAACAATAAAACAATTGTATTATTATTATTACAATTGACTGGGTTCCTAAAACGCGTGATGTATCAAAATAAGAAAAATAAAAAAATAAAATTTTTACCTGCATGTCATGTGTCCATGACATCAGAGAAACATAAGGATGCATGTAAATTATTAACTTATAATCTCAGGGTGCATGATTTGAGGCATCATCCATTTCTAAAGCTGAAAGAGTATGGGGCGGGTTACACACCACATTTAATACTTATGGTTTGGGTTTAGTACAATCCCTAACCCAGTATGAGCAATAATAATAATAATGTTTGTCTAACATGCACTACAGGCCTACAGCAGAGCTGTGTGTGCCATGCCAACAACAGCTTGACCAAAGTTTAATCTACTTGACCTCAGTTTACTTTTGAGAAGAGTGGGCGGCCATCTCAACAGAACACAGACTTCTCTTTTGAGCTGCCAGGACTGCATTGACATTCAGTCCAGAGGAAGTATGTTGACTTTTAGATACCATTTACTAACAGCCAAACCACTAAAGCTAAAGCCAGCAGGTCACATCTTATGCCAACAGATTTCTACCAAATGTTAAAACGGTCTTAAAATAAAAAATGTCAAATGTTATACTCACACGTACAGCCCCCATCCTCCCTCTCCTGAACCAGGAAGAGGCTGAAATATCCCACCAGCTCATCAGGAAGGTCAAGCTTTGAGGCCACAGCCTGATGAAGACATTAAGCATCATTAATCTACACTGCACTCATTATTACCAACAAGAGTTTGTTTATTGTTCAACAAGAGATTACTGCAAACCAATTCACAAGATATGCACATGTATTCACAGGCAAAGCACACACGTCATTAAACATAAGCTTGATAAATTATGTCTCTATGTGAATTAAGACAAGTAATTGTCCTTGCTACATTGCCATGCTTTTATTGGACAGATTTTCTCTTCAGAGAAAACGAACTTAGGTACATTTAACCCAATAATGATCTTACCGTCTTAACGTTTCCTCCTCCCTAATGAAGTGTTTTACACTTCATATTCCATTCTGTGTTTCCTTACTATTTATGCTGTGTCATTTTTAAAAATACCAGCTTTTCTTTTTGTGCCCACACTTTTAAAAGTGCTTCGGAAGTGTTGTGTTTGAGGTGTTAAACATTACATCCAAGCAGATCCCATGATCAGATTACACTTCACTATGTTTATGCCGTTTTATGTGTAGCACTTGACTTTCTTGCTTTCATCAGGTGCTAAAGGGTACTTTGGGTCATCAGTGTGCTTGAATAACGCAGCAGAAAGCTGAATATGGGTGCAGGGTGCATTTTAATGAGAGCTTGGATCAGCCATGACTCTGTGTGGTGCACATGGGAAAGCTATGATCCGCAAAGAGCTCCTTAAAGCCCTTAAAACCCAGGCTCAAATATGTGTTTGCTGATTGGAGAGCAGGTCTAAGTGAAGAGTCAGTGAAGAAACACATGATTTGTGTTCTTTTTTTTTTTAACACAGACTAAGGCCCAATCCCAATTCTACCCCTTAGCCCTTCCCCTTTCCCCTTCCCCTTTCCCCTACCCCTCCGTTTTCACGCGTTCACGTGAAGGGGTAGGGGCAGAGGTGTGACCAAGTCGTTGTTTTGCAAGTCACAAGTAAGTCTCGAGTCTTTGCATTCAATTCTCGAGTCAAGCCTCGAGTCAAGACAGACAAGTCCAAGTCGAGTTGCAAGTCCTCAACTTTTAGCTTCAAGTCTTAACCAAGTCATTAGTGCTCTTTGCCCAAATTAGTGTCCCCTTGACACTCTGTTTCAAGGGACAAGGGGAAGTGGTAGGCGGAGGGGGAGGGGAAGGGGAAGGGGTATAAAATATAATTGGGATTGGGCCCAAGTACAACACATATTGTATGATTCATTACATTTAAAAAGGAATAAAGTCTATATTAAAAGTGTGGATGAATTTAAATAATGATTAATCGTGATTAATCTCAATTTTTAGACTTGTAGTTAATGTTCTATTTTGTCTTCTAAACGTTTCATGCATGTATTTGATCAAATATACAGTAAAAAGAGTCATTTTCTGAAATATTATTACTTATAATAACTGCTTTCTATTTGAATATATTTTAAAATGTAATTTATTCCTATGATGACAAAGCTGAATTTTCATCACCAATACTCTGAAAACTGATTAAATTTTTTTCAGAATGGCAGTAAATCCTTGAAAATTATAAATGTATTTATTGTCACACTTGATCAATAATAAAAATATTCACTTCAATTAAATATACATATATATACACATACATTATATATATATATATATATATATATAAATAAAACTTTTAAACGGTAGTGTATATAAAAAAGACACTGGACAAAGACACATCTCATTTGCAAAAATACAAATTTGTAATTGAATAATGAAACCACTTTGGCCACACTTTTCATTTATAATTTTGTATTTACATTTAAAATTGAAAAACTAAATCTTGCTATAAATGTATAATTTATACATTATATATTTTTAAATTATTTAATGTTCACACATATAAATTTTATTTATTTATTTTTTAATCAAATGTTATGTTTTCTTCACAAAGAAAATTTGCAATAATAGCTAGAAATCACATTTAAATTGTGGCAAAACAATACTGGTTTGGTTTGTATCATAAGACTACACCTGTTGCTGAGCAATAAACAAATGAGTGTTTAAAGGCCCTAACAAATATAAATCCTTTACTTGTAAAAATCAAAGAAAAATGTGTATGTCCTGTTTTTATGTATTTCTGGCCTTGGCCATATGAATTAGTTTAGAATTAGAAATATTCATGCTAGCTCACAATTACAATGAAAGGTGTCAGTAAACCACAGACATTACTATTCAAAATGACAAAGGCATAAACCTGGCAGTGATGATCGGCTTTGAGAACACGATGCAGATGTGTGCTTTGGAAACAGTAACAAAACAGCATTCTCACCTCTAGAACATCTTCGGTCTGGTCAGATGTGAGGATGTTGACTTTGACCTTCTGGCCATTGGATAGGTAGATTTCCAGCTGCACCTCCTCAGTGGGGATCTGCTGGGTCTCCTACAGCATAGACAAACAGTGATGCTCTTTAAAAGGGTTTGGGAAAACACCTTCGTGCTGAACTCTAATTCAACTTCCAATGCTTCCTGTCAGATTCAGCTGATCTCAGAATATTCTGATGAACATGCAGTACTGATAACATTAAATCACACCCTTTCACTCACTCCAAGAGCACAGAACAGAAAAAAACCACAGTCAGAGCAGTTTCATTTCCTGTGTATTCCAGCTTTCACGTCAGAGGACGCTTTCATTTTAGAACAAATGTAATGTTTTGAGTTGTGTGATTTACTGTATAGATTCAGGCTTAATCGCAAGATATACATGCCTAGAGAAAATAAATGATTTGGTAATAGGTCAAAACAAGAGTCAAAACACCACATTGCTGACTGTTTTATGGATAAAAAGTAGCGTCACTGTTCTTTCACTGTCCTATCTTCTGCTTTTTGCAAATTCATCTTTCCCCCCCACCCCTCTTCCTGCATTTTTCATCTCCCACTGAGGCAGAGGGTCTCAGAGCAGCAGCTGATCTTTGCAGAGATTGGAAAATGAAAACGCAAGGCCAAGTCTAATCTCCTATTCTGTTCCTGAAGACTGCTCTCTGATGGGCAGCAGGGGGGACGGACGGGATCTGACTGCAAAATTGCCAATATCTATGTGGGGTGGGGAATGAAATTCCAGAAGAATGAATGCAATCTATGTGATTCAGACAACAAATGTAGTACAGGATGGTACTGGAATGTAAGGAAGTGAACAGAGAGGCACATTAACCAGTTCTTCACTCAATGCGCATGAGTATATCTTAAAGGGGTCATATGACGTTGCTAAAAAAACATTCTTTCGTGTATTTGGTGTAATGAAATGTGTTTATGCGGTCTAAGGTTAAAAGGAAATGAGATAAATCAGACCCACCAGTGTTTGACCCTTTTATTGGATGACTAAAGGCCCTTTCACACGGGACGCGGCAAGCGGTGAAATCGCCGCGCGGCTGCCGCTTTCTCTTGTAGTGTAAGCGTTTTGTGCAGTTGAGGCGGTGGTCGCGTTGCGGTCTCTGAGCGGACGTTGCCATAGTTACAAATGTCAACATCACCTTTGTATTTACTAAAAACTAAATAAAACATAACGGAAATTTGTGTTTGTGTCATTCTGCCATTAATGGCCTTAAGAAATGGCTTTTTTCCCCTAACATTTTTGGCAGGGTGGAGGAAGGCAGATTAAAATTTTTAGGGTTTTATGACAGACAACTGAGTCACTTCTATATTTAGACACCATAAGGTTGAAGACATAACAGAAATTATGCAAATGTTGATTGTTAAAGGCAAATATAGAGGCTAATGAGGCAGAAAAATGGCAAGGACATTTTTGAACATGGAAAGGAAAACCTACTTTAGTTCTATTTTTCATTATAGGTTCTGGATCTGTACACATGTATGTTACAATATTTAAAATTGCAATTAATATACTAGATTTGCAATTATGATAATTACTGAATTATTATAAATAGTTAAACATTTTTTTACTAACTAAAAAGAGTATAGAAATTCTACCTGTTGAGCTTTTCTCAAAAAGCTGTTGAACATCTCACTGGATCCCAGAATGGGGTCCTGACGCACTGCAGGGAGAAAATAAAAAGCTCTTCATTAAAGGTATCAAAACTTGCAACTTGACAACCTACTCCAAAGTAGCTACTTTTTTTGATAAACATATTCAGCAACAATGCAAGCTAATATAATCATGTATTTAAACAAACTGAAGCCACTTATAGGGGCAATTGTTTTTACAAGTTTACTCTTATATCACAATAGCATGCTATTTGTGGAAAGAAACACATACAATTACACAATATATAATGAATAAAAATAAACATTAAATTAAACATTTACACTACCATTCAAAAGTTTGGAGATTTTGAAAGAAATTACTGTAAAAACGCTATTACAGTTTAAGTAGCAAAACTTTACCATCAGATAAATAAACAAAATTTTGCAACAGTTAGTAAATAGAAAAAAGATAATCAAAACAAATCTACAAAACAATTCACTTAAACAAATAGAATACATCAATGCTGTAAAAGGTTCAAGGTACCAATTTCCTCTGGGAAAGTTTGTTGAATGATAGTGAGAATGTTTTTTTGTGTCTCAACTGAACCATAATGTAAACCTCAATGTTTCAAAAATTTGTCAAAATCATGTAAACATAAACTAATCTGGTATACAATGCAGCCTTTTCTTTAAAAATACCACCATGCCTCCCTGACTGATAATAACCTTAGTTTAAATAAATAAAAAATCTGGAGGCAAACAGACCAACATAAACTATAATGTTTATTTTTACTTCTATTATAGCACACAAGCAAACAACCGCAAGGCATTAGCACAAACTGACGAAATATTCACTCTGAACAGCTTGTGTGTTTGTGTCAGTTAATTTTCCATAACCATGTTTCTCAGTGATGTAACTGAAGGGAGCCCCAGCCAAGAGCAGCTCCAGACTGTGAGCAAATAAGCTCAACAAGGCTTAGCTTGTTCGATGGAAAGAGCCAGTGCTGGAATGGATTAGAGCAAATGGCTCTTGGTGCTGCCAGCACTGCTGATTTCCTTTTGTGTGGAGAAAACCTGTTAAACCACATGCATGGCAAAATCCTCAATGCTGTACAACACTGGTGGCCCTCTTTTATACAGCGTGACTGATGTTTTGCTAACATGAATGACAATGTAGAAGTGTTTCCCAACCGGGGTGCCGTGTAAAAAATTTTTTTTTTAAGATTTTTAAATTGCTAAAATGTTCAAAAAAGCATCTATTGTATAATATCCATTTCTGATATCGCCAATAATTAGACATGCACCGAAATTCCGGCTGCCGAAAATTAGTTCACCGCTCAAGTTTCACTTTCATGTGGTGTGACACTCTGCATATTATCCCGCTCAATGCGTGTACGCTCCGCTCAGTTGCTCACGGCCCACGTGAGCGCTCCACTCATATACCGTTCATGCTCATCGGAACAGCAAAGTCCACTCAAAAATCAAGCCGACAGGAAACATCTATGTAGTACAGTATTGTTTCTGTTTGCAATAGCCCTAATGTAACATGGTGTGGTATATAGGCAACTCTGGTAATGCTGCCCTCTCATTCATTGATCTGCTAACCACTATGTTATGCTCACGTGTTCTGATAATAATAGCTTTCTAGGACTAAACATTATTTGGATATAATTGGTAAAAAAACAACAACAACTAAATCTCTTAATAGCCCTACTGTTAGACCTACCTGAAAAACTAAAAAGCTATTTATTTCATTTGCATCGTTATTATTTTTTGTGCTATTATTTGTTCTTATTTTATTACTGACTGCTTACTTGTCATTTTTTATTCAATTCAAAGTTTGAAATCAAGCTATCTTGTGCTACTGCACCAAAATTACCCCACTGTAAAATCAAAAATACACAGAGTGAGCAAAAATTTGTGAGATAGCTAGTTATAATGGTAATTAAACAATGTATACATATAAATAAAAGCCTACATGAAAATCTGTCATATACATTGGTCTCTTCATTAGAAATTAGCCTATTGATTGCCACCATTGATGGACAAAAAATTTAATAATATAAAAAATATCTGTATTACAGTATATTCTGCAGTTCTTCCCTGCTGCACCGAATATTTATATATTTCAAGGTATCATATCGAATTTAGAAATTCAAGTATTGTGACAAAATTAATTTTGTAGGGTGCCACAAATTTGTTAAAATTTCCAAAGGGTGTCACGACTAAAAAAAAAGGTTGGGGAAGCACTGATGTAGAACATTAAAAAGCTCCGTCCTCTTCAGGAAGAGCAGAAATTACAAGACCATCTGACCCCATATGAAGGCTGATGAACATCCAGTGTTGCATTTCCTGACGAAACAGGAAATTTGAGTGGGACGTTTTTTTTTTTTTTTTGGATTGCCAATTGGCTTCATTC
>NW_015624837.1:1173234-1181581 GCF_001515625.1 Sinocyclocheilus rhinocerous
GTGGGACGTTTTTTTTTTTTTTTGGATAGCCAATAGGCTTCATCACAGTTGCTTGCTAGTAGCAAGTCTGCTGCAAGTGGTATTAGGGGGAGGGGCATCTTAATTTTAGAGAGCTTCTGATTGGATAAAAAACTAGTGCAGAATTAGTCATCAATATTTTTGCAATATTTAGATTTTCGGGGATTTTTTTTTTTAAGGAAGTAAACACTGACACTGAGGACTGGAGTAATGATGCTGAATATTCAGCTTTGCATCACAGGAATAAATTGCATTTTAAAATATATTACAATTGTACAATTCCCCAATTGTAAGTCGCTTTGGATAAAAGCGTCTGCAAAATGACTAAATGTAAATGTAATTGTGTTAAATTGTAATAAGATTTCACAGTATTACTTGTTTTTACTGTATTTTTGATTAAATAAACGCAGCCTTGGTGAGCATAAGAGACGTCTTTCAAAAACATTCAAAAATAAATACCAACCTTAAACTTTTGAACGGTAGTGTATATCTATTAAAAGTGAATTTTGTCATGTTTAGGAGCTAAAACACAGAGTCTAATCTCAAACCTTTTTGTGAACTTTTCAGATAAAAGAAGACGCTTCTCACCAGCTTGCATGTACTTCTCTAACTGTTCTCTCCTCTGATCGACTTCAGCCGGTGTGAGGGTGAAGATCTTCTTTGGTGGAAAAGCTGGCACCACATTATTTCCATATTCTTTTTTTATCTGAAAGGACACAGGGAGAGAAGTTCATTTTAAATTGATGAGGTCAAATTCTGAAAACAGAATGTTTGGTTATTCTGAGAGGACAAAATTAAACTGACCACTGCCTGCCCTTGACCGCTGTGCACTGCTCTGTCGTACATGCTGACTGCTGGCCTCACAATCACCAAGCTAATAAATCTGTTTACACTTCACAGCATCTACCAAAATTATGCCTGCTGTTGCTCCATCTGTGTTATTGGGGTTTTATTCAACGAGACAATAAGAAAATTACATGGAAACATATATCAGTGTTGATATTGTTAACTAAAAATTTTTTCGAAGCTGAAATCAGATAAAATATAAATATCATGTGAAAAACTTAAAGGGTTAGTTCACCCAAAAATGAAAATTAGGCTGCGTTTTACTCACCCCCGAGGCATACTAGGTGTATATGACTTTCTTCTTTCAGACGAATCCAGTCGGAGTTATATAAAAAATTGTCTTTGATCTTTCAAGCTGTTTAATGCCACTCAGTCTTTAAACTTACATGAAAAATAAAAATGTTGAATAAATAAATAAATAACTAAGTTGAAGCACTAAAATTAATATAACTAAAGTAGAAAATAAAGCAAAATAGAGATAAAAAAAATGTAATTATTAAAAAGACAACTTAAAATATACAAATAAAAGTTCATTCAAAATATATTTTTTTTATAAAATTATAATCATTTGAAGGCCCATTTTAAGGGTTAACTGCAAGCCTCACACCATGACAGCATCTACGGATTGCATCATATGACCACCTATGATCTGACTAGGCCCTCAACACCCGGTTACCTAGCAACAGTGGCTGCTAAACAACACAACATGCTCTTACTGGTGAGATCACTGAAGTTCTCTCTCATTCATGAGGAAACTTAGTGTCTGTGAAATTGGTAGGTGTTAGATAAGTAATAAGCAGATCCTTTTATGTCACTTTCAGTGGATGACCACTCAAACTACTGGTGAATGTGATCACAGCTTCACCACTTCACTATTCAGACGAGAAGTAAATTTGTGTTTCACCGGTGCACTTTGTGATTTTAATCCTGTCCAAATTAAACATGTGTTTTTCTTCAAACAACTTTAGAAAATATTATGAAGCAAATTACAGATGTTTTTTGGCTAACTGCAGAGTGGCTAAAAACTACTGTGCTTTGTAACAAACAGCTTTTCATGTGCCAGTATTCCAAGGCAATCCTTGACGCATTTTAAAAATATGAGTGCAATACTGATTTCTGAAATGAAGGTCATGATGAAAATGTGTGTTCACCTGTTCATGGAGGCCTAGGAGTTGGCTGTAACGTACTCGACAATGCAAGACACCATTCACATGGATATTGTAAGCCTGCAGAAGGAAGAAAACAGTTTGTTAGTCTTTGTAATGTTTTTGAAATAATTCTTCTATATTCAAGGCTGCAACTGCAATATTGTGCTCTGCTACCTACTGACAGAGGTAGGATGAAACTGCCATGCCTTTACTTGTCGTCAAATATAAAAAAGGAAGAATGAGTACGCAAGTCTTCAGGAAATACAATAGTTTTTTGCCCTTGTGTTTGAACAGGAAGTCTGCCATTTAAATCGCAGCCCCCTCTCATTTTTGTGGCTCTTCTGCAAAGTATGCATATTTGGTGACATGAACAGCTCCACTGCAAATATGCAACTCCCTGTCGAATATAGAGCAAGACAACATCACGCTCTCTGACTAAATCTACCTCCGATTGTGAGTGAATGCAGAGAGAAACGAAGCAGGTTTTAAAATCCGTTTTAGTTGCCTTTAGAAAATTCAGGTAGATTAGCATCAGTGTTGTTTTTGTTTACTTAAAAACTATTACAAATATCTGTATATTATAATAAAATTAAATATAATATTACATGAAAAACTTGCCTTGGCAACTAAATAAAAAAAAATACATTAAAACCATTTAGAATTTAATTAAATCATTAATGTATACACTACCAGTCAAAAGTTTGGGATTTTTAAACATGTTTTTGAATGTCTCTTCTACTCACCAAGGCTGTGTTTATTTAATCAAAGATACAGTACAATTAGTGAAATATTATTACAAGTAAAATATAATTTATTTATGTGATGCAATGCTGAATTTTTAGCATTATTACTCCAATCTTCAGTTGTGCCGTTTCATGTTTGTCAAAACTGTGATACTTGTACTTTTTCAGGATTATTTGATGAATAGAAAGTTCAAAAGAACAGTATTTATTTGAAATAGAAATCCTGTAACATTATAAATGTCTTTACTGTCCCTTTTGATCAATTTAATGCATCCTTGATAAATAAAATGACTAATTTATTTATTTATTTCTTACCCCAAACTTTTAAAGGGTAGTGCATCATTGTTTCCACAAAAATATGAAGCAGTTTTATGAATATGAAGCAAACAGTTATTTTAAATTGTAATAATATTTCATAATATTTACTGAATTTTTGTTCAAATAAATGCAGTCTTGCGGAGCAGAAGAGACATTCAAAAACAAAACAAAATATCTTACAGATCCCCCTCTTGACCAGTAACAGGGTGAACTAGTTTATGCAAAACCGGTTTAAATTATGCAAAACAACAAATATCTTGTCATCAAAGAAAAAGAAACAAAAATATAAAAGCAGTAAAAAGTGAGTGTGATTCATACATCTGACCAATTTATATCTCAGTGGCCTTGAAAGACTTGGCTATTGAGAACGTCACTGACGAACTGTGATGGAGAAATTCTCTCGGAAACACAGTCAAAGATGGACACAAACAATGTCTGCAGTCAATCTGTTAGGAATGATTCACAATATCTTCACATTGGTGCATTAAAACCTTTGTGGGTCTACTGGAGGTGTTTTAAGAGTGCTGAGAGCATCCATGTGCTGTGGAGCTCAAAAATTATCTCAGCCCCTTATTCAAATCATTTGTTGGCTAAGGAGAGTCAACAGCACAGGCTGCACATCTGCATTACATCTGCAGACACCTACGAGAAAGAATTCAGGCAAAATATGCTTTGTAATCAATCCACAGTTCAGTGCAATACAGATGAAATCTCAGGAGCCGAAACTGAAGCTGTCTGTTATTGATAGGCTCTACTCGCTGTTTCATAGAAAAATGAAGTGTCATGTCTTCAGAGTATTGAGCCAGCTACATTTCCAGTTATGCTAGATAACTGCTATGCTGAAAGAAATGGCAATCTTGCACTGCGTATGGCTGAGCGAGAGATGCCAGGAGAACTGAGACATTGTGAATCCAATTCACACAACAACTCAAATACAAAAGAGTATTTCTGAACAACCATTAACAAAGCTTCCTGATTCCACCTTCAATAATTTTGTGCCTGCCTTTTTTGTTATTCAATAAATAACTTATGAATGTTGTGTCAGCTAAAATATATATTTTTCTTTTATATATTTAATGAGTAGAGGTCAGAATAAGTATGCTTTCATTTTTACAAAAATACATCTATTAAATCTTGCAATTTTAAGACTAAAATTATAAACAAAAACACTTAAAATGAAAGTTTTACTGTTACAAATCACATCATACTACATTTTTTAATATTAACCATAATCTTACAACAGATATATGAATATTCATATCTACTTGATATCGTTTGGTTTTCCTGTTTTGAATCCGGTCACTAAAAAGATTCGTTCAGCTTCCTTCACTGAATCTTTATCCATATCAAGCCAGTATGTGGTGGTTAAGGCTAGATGGCACGATACAGCAAAAACTACTGGGTATGCGCACATCGATATAGCGTAATTTTTCTCACACTGTACAACAATAATTACTATTTTTGCATTATTGTAAGGGGTAGGTTTAGGGTTGGGGTAGGTGTAGATGTTAATAAAACACAATCTAATAGGTAGAAAATTCTATTTATTGTTAGCTTCCTGTTTTTGCTGTATCCCTTCTAGCCACAACCATATGGTGGCATATGTAATGAGTGAATCATTGAATCACTCACTCAACCGATTACCCTGATAACACATGTATGTACATCACAGAGACGTCTATTTGACATCTGCATTTACATCTGCAAGATGTATTTTTTTTTTTTGAGTGTTTGCTCATCTGCTATACGTCTATAGGACGTTTCCTGTCAGAAGTTAAATAGACATCTATAAAATGTCTTTAAGATGTTTATGATTTAGAATGTATGTAAAACTGACATCTTAAAGACGTTTATCAGATGTTTGTACACAGCAGATGATTTCCAGACATCTTGCAGACGCATGTGTGCTATCTGGGTACAGAGTATTTTAAAATTGAAAATGAGTCTTGTTATCCTTTATTAAAATATTAAAAACTACAATTTCTAAAAACTACCAAGAGACTCAAGAAAGAGTGTTTAAGCATAATGAGCATTTTCACCTCAAATGACAACAAAGTAGGCCTACATGTACAATTTTGCTCCATTTTGTCAACTGGGAAGGACTTGAAAAATGACAATAGCCAACAACCTAAATGAACTAAGAAATTATGTCCATATATCATGTTAATTTTAGTTCTCAGTCATTTTAACATAACTCTTCTGCCTCTTTCTCTTCTTGTTGTGAACGAGACTGACTCGTATGATGATCTGAACGAACGGACATGTTCCCTCACGTTCCATCAGTCAGAGAAAGATCCGTACGCAAAGATTCGTTCACAACAACGATTCAAAGCACCACTATTCTACAGCGTCACCAAATGTAAAAGCTAGGCGCATCGCTTATTTGACCTCCACTACACTTACCACATATGTCGATCCATTTTCATCGGAACGGACCTCCGTCTCGGGGATGGAGAAATGCATTTTCTACTCTAAGATTACAAGTCTTTGACCAAGTTGAAAATGCTGTTAAAAGCGAGTGTTCACGGAAAGCCCTCGGAGTTGGTCTGCTGTCATGCAGAGACCAAACTGAATGACGGCGAGCTACACTCGCTCCGATTCACTGTGTAGTCCTATCCAGTCCAGTCCAATCCAGAGCTGAATTAAGCCAGAAAAGTTCTCTTTTGCGACGTGGATTATTATAAAACTTTCTTAATGTTCAGGGCTGAACTTTTCCAATAAACATCTAAGCAGCAGCCATGTTGCAACTGGAGGTATTTCCACGTTCATTGTCGGCAATGTATCACCAAAGCTGTCCTCTCACTTCCTCACGCACTAGAAAAGAACGTGGGGATCGAGTCTGCAAAACACACAAGGGTCGTCGCAAGGCCCACGATCCAATTAACTTTCAGATTACTCCACGTAAAGGTGCTCCGCGGTTGTCTACAGCCCCCGTTTCTACATACATTGGTACATACGAACGAGTATGGAGAGGAAACAAATGAAACTGTTTGTCGCAGCATGCATTTCGAGATAGCGATACTGTGCTCCAACTTGTAAGGGCGTTAAGAAGAACGCACATCAGTCTGCATTGTAGCGAAACCTTCCAATACTATAAACGAAGCCGCTCTGCTGTACTGTATTCAATATGTATGTATCTGCTCTCTCCCGAAGCGTTGCAACAGTCTGGATCAAACCATTCTTCTAGTGCGGGGGGAGGTATTGCGTAAAAATGTTCATTCGAGATCGGGCATGAAAAAGTTGCAGGCGTAGTTTGTAGTAAACAATCTCGCCATAACGACGGAAACTTATGTTTAATTATGAATGCAAGTGTTTAAACTTAATATTAGGTTTAACATCGAAATGGACTCAAAAATCAGATTGCAAATCAGGAGGTTAAACTGTATCAAAGAGTATTGAAATATTAGCTAAATCATAGTTCTCAAGACAGCTTGTGATTTGAGGTATTTAAGGCGCTTTTTTTTTCTCAGAAAAATGGTCACTGAAAGGATCAAGGCGCTTAACTTTCAGCAAATGATTACTTGAGGAGGTCAAACATTTTATATATATTTTCAATAATTTTTTTGTTACCCTGTTATGTATAATACGTTTTGCAACTTCATAGCAATAAACACTACACAAAAAAATTTAAGGACAAAAGTAATAAAATGTATTAATTAAAAATCACCAAAATGGGTAATACAGTTGCCTAAATGAATAGGGCACCATAGTAGTTTTTTGTTAGTCATGTTGTTTTGTAGTTATGGATAAACTTCCCATAAATTAAATAAAAATATGTATTTGATTATTTTTACTTACAGTAACTTTGGTAGCTTAACAGCTGTATGTTTAAGCTTGACAAATGCACTCAACACTAATTTGTCTAAAATTGACACAGGGAATGAGATTCTTTGTTTCTTTCTTTCACAATTTTATAGAATCTTACCTCTGAGCTGGGGCAGTCCAAAATCCACATTTAAGGGGAGGGGGGGGGGGGGGGGTATGCCTATAATGTTTTTTTCAAGTTATCCGTATTCGTGGAATGTGCGTTATTTTATATAACTAGACTGAATATAAATGGCGAAAAGGGTCTATATCAGTTCAATAACGTGAGTTGTGTAAAAGCAACCTGTGTTTTGAGAGTGTTTCGTTTCTATCGAAATTTCACCAAAGTGAGAAATGCAAAATATCTGCGCCGTCTGGTTGTCACGAATGGGGTCGCGACACTTGAACGTCATCGATGATCATCGAGTCACATGACTTTGCTTTTGGCGAAAATGACACCTGGCGTTACAGCATCTACTGTGTATTTATGTACTGTTTTTATTGTTTTATTCAATGTATATGTCGATAGCCAGGATACTGATGCACAGGTGAGACAGTTCGCTATGTCAAATGAATTCATACGATGTAACAGATACTATAGTCATTTGCGAAATGATTGTAATGAAATAATACATGCTACATAGATATATTAGTCACATTGTTGTCATCGGTCTTCACTGTTGTAAAGTAAAGTAAAACAATGCATGCTGTTTTATAATATTTTTTAAAGCTTTCACCTTTATTTTTGCTAGTTATGTAAAATGTGTGAAGGAACTGTACCACAAGATAGTCCTGTCTGGGATTTCTGCCTAACAAAAGGCCATATAAGAGGACGCTGCTGTTTTGGAAATGAAACCAGCAATGTAGATGCCATTATAGGGTAGGACAACTTTTCTAGTATTTCACATTTTTTACATTTTGACATTTATTCTGTATTTTTAATCTAACTGTACGGTACTGTTTTAGGTTGGATTTGGCAAACTGCTCTATCAGTCATGTAGAGCACCTGTACAATTCATCCACAGCATTCATCATGTATGACCCAGAGCAGGTTTTTCATGATAATCTGCATGTGTCATTTTAGCACTAAATTGAATATCTAACTGTTGTCATTCTATATTTTCACAGAGATCTCTCCAACAACCCGATCTCCAATCTGAGCGATTTCATATTTCAAGGTTTCAGCCATCTTACCCATCTGTAAGTTATGCATTAGCACTGTATATCATGTTAATAACATTTAAGTCAGGGGTTTTCAACTGGGGTCCCGGGACCAGGGGGCTGCAAGGGGGTGCTAGGGGGTCCATGGAAAAATTTAGAGAAAAAACAGTGAAATAGATAATAAAATAATAGAAATTAATACAAGTATTACAATAATAATAATAATAAAAATAAGCTATAAATAATGTATTAAAATAAAAACATTAAAATAAATGAATAAACTATATAAATAAATAATACATCTAACAG
>NW_015624837.1:1181761-1188537 GCF_001515625.1 Sinocyclocheilus rhinocerous
TTAAAGGTGCCATAGAATGGAAAACTGTATTTACCTTGGCATAGTTGAATAATAACAGTTCTGTACATGGAAATGACATACCGTGAGCCTCAAACAAACACCATAGTTTCCTCATCCTTATGTAAATCTCGTGCATGCAAAAGACCACTGAAAAATAGGCGAATCAGAACATAACACCGACTGACGTTACAGTCGGGATCACTAATAGTTACGCCCCTAATATTTGCATATTGGCAAGCATCTGATCTTGTAAAATGTGTGGTAAGTAAGTACTGCCGCTGTAGTTTACACAGAGCACGTGCGATCGCAAATCTCGAAAGTGAAAGTAAAAAGCAATCGTGCATTCGAAAGCAGTTTGATGCCGCATTTTATATACAGTATAATTACCCAAGGATATAACTGCGAGAGAGAGTACTGAAATATATATTTTCCCTGTTTCTTTCCTGCTGTGTGAGCTACTGAAATGAGCGGCACTGTGAAACAGCCAATCAGAGCAGAGCTCAACATTGAGCCACACTGTGAAACAGCCAATCAGAGCAGAGCTCAACATTATTATTCATAACCCTTCCAAATAAGGTAAAAACAGACCATTTCATTCTAGGGACAAATCCTAGGGTTGTAAATGGACATGTAAAATCGTTTCTGGAGATTTTTACCTAAGATTCTTACCTAAGCCACATACCTTCTATGTAGATATCAGAGAACAATTTAAAATATTGTATCAATGCATTCTATGGCACCTTTAGATTTTCGGACGGGGGTCTCTTTGACAAGGATGATGATATTCATCCATGGGGTCCATGGCATTTAAAAGATCTAAAAGATTGAAAATCCCTGATTTAAGCTAACACAGTAAGTTAACTTGACAAATCTTTACTTAGTTTACTACCCTCAAAACTGGAGTGTCCAGGGGGAAATGCATCATGGGAGAAGGTTGAAGTGAAAAACAATGCCAGAATCTGCAAAGGACAGAAAAATATTTGCAATCAGAGCAATCAGACGTGTAAGTAACCAAAAGAACTGGGATCTCAGTCTTCAAAATGCAAAAATGTATGTCTTTCATGTCTTTCAGTGATTATGGTTTGTCTCTTCAGCCTGGGATTGCCCTGAAAACTCATTCTGCAGCCCATATGGACCAGGGTTCTTTGAGTGTAGCTGTC
This sequence comes from Sinocyclocheilus rhinocerous, assembly GCF_001515625.1. Classification (NCBI taxonomy): domain Eukaryota; kingdom Metazoa; phylum Chordata; class Actinopteri; order Cypriniformes; family Cyprinidae; genus Sinocyclocheilus; species Sinocyclocheilus rhinocerous. Next base: position 1,182,922 of record NW_015624837.1, read on the forward strand.
TGCATCATTTCCATGGATACAAGTGCATGAGACAGGTGAGACCTCCGTCAAATCATCCCAAACAGGTTGGTCATTACTCCTTTATTGCACACGTTCATTGTTCTTTAACAATTGCAGGGGGAGTTTCCTATAGTTAAGGTGCTTGGAATACTAACCGGATCAACAGTTGTGGTTTCATCTTTACTCTGGTTCACACAAAGACGAAAGGCCAAGAACATTTGAGTTTTAAAGAGATCTGACTGTTGGGCTGACAGTGGAGCCACAAAATGCATCAAGCTTATTGAAAATGGTGCAGCAGACCAACCAGTTTCATACACAGGACGGTTAACCATCTGCTGAACATTGCAGTTTCTTGTTTTTTAAACTTGCCGAAAGCAGGTTTGCATGACATACATTTTTTTTAATGAATAATTTTGTAGTTTGTTTTATTTCACTTTCTTTTGACCCTCAATGTCCTTAAATGTTTTTATTTATACATTTTACAAAAGCTTTCATGAATACTGACACATTTTCACAGCCTTGACAAGGCTGGTTTGTAAAGGGAAACTGACCTCGCTGATTGTGTTTGGAGGACAGCCACATTTCTGACAGATGTTTTGACTCTGAACATGTCAAAGTGAAGCACTGAGATATTTTAGCAATGATTTTACAAATATTTTGTGTTGTTTAAAGACAAAAAGTAATTTTATTTTAAAGATTAATTATATAAGAATTATAGGTTTTCTGACATTCATTTTACAATGGAGGGGAAATGGATGTCACAGGACATATTTGTGAAAAATGTATTGTTACAGTCACCTGTTTACAGATGTCACATTTCATATTTCATAACTGACAACTCTTCAACCTCTGAAACTGTATGCTTTTCTTTTTGGCAGTGTAAGTGTAAAAGAGAATCTGTTTGATCTGCTAATATGAGATATATAGACGGACACTATTAGTAGAATACTGACATAAATTTCATTGTGAGTTTCTGCCAAGAATGTAGTATTGTGGTATAGAATTCAGCATGTACCTTGGCAACTAAAATAAAGATTTGTCACAATATCACAAAGAATCAGCCAACAACAGTTTTTTGTAATCTAAACCATCTATTTTTCTGTCGCATTTCCAAGGTTTTGGTAATACAAACAAAACCCCTTATGCAACATAGTCAGCTTTTGCATGGTCTTACACACATTTGAACCATGTTCTATTTCTCTTTTTCACATCAATGAAAGGACTTCGGCAAGAGCAACTATCCAAAAAGGATGATTTTTCTTATGTTTTTGTCTATGCACTGACCACCATGATGGGCCAAAACTAAAAGCACACATGCTTTACAGACACTTTCTTGAATTTTGTGGATCTGACCTTCTTGAGCTTGTGTAAAACAATTCTAAGTACTAATCTGAGAATTTTCCAAAGAAAATCTCATTAGGTGGACTGAACCGGACTGTGTCATTTTTTTAGAAAATGGAATTGGAACAGTTATACAATTCAAAATTAAATGGATCCCACCAGTAAGAATGTAAACAGTGGCTTTATTTGAAAAGCTTGTTCCTTTTCATAGATATGTTTAAGCCCCATGTGCACAGACTCTTTTATGTGCAGATGCAAGAGGGAAGCAGAACCGTGTTTGTCCGCTCTTCACTGATCTACGTTCTTGACTCGCAGTACCACAGGCACAGAGGTGCAGGGGATCATGCCCAAGTCAGTGATTACAAGGTCCACAAAGTCCGGTGGCGTCACGTCATACACCAAGTTCAGAAGCCCCAGTGATTTAACAGTCTGCCAGTTCTCTAGGTGGGTCTTTCCATTTCTGGTAACAATCAGGTCATCAGGGTCATCTGTAAAAAAAATACAAATAAAATGTTATGTTTATTTTTGTGTGTGTAAATACCTATATATGTCACTTATAAAATAAAATAATAGTAAATTCACCAAACAAGCTAAACATCACAGAGTTACCTAATTCATTGGATACAAAAGAGTCCGTCTGCACTCGTTCACAGAACTTGTAGGTCTCACAGCCATGTAAAATCGTTTCTGGAGATTTTTACCTAAGATTCTTACCTAAGCCACATACCTTCTATGTAGATATCAGAGAACAATTTAAAATATTGTATCAATGCATTCTATGGCACCTTTAGATTTTCGGACGGGGGTCTCTTTGACAAGGATGATGATATTCATCCATGGGGTCCATGGCATTTAAAAGATCTAAAAGATTGAAAATCCCTGATTTAAGCTAACACAGTAAGTTAACTTGACAAATCTTTACTTAGTTTACTACCCTCAAAACTGGAGTGTCCAGGGGGAAATGCATCATGGGAGAAGGTTGAAGTGAAAAACAATGCCAGAATCTGCAAAGGACAGAAAAATATTTGCAATCAGACGGCACAGATGTGTAAGTAACCAAAAGAACTGGGATCTCAGTCTTCAAAATGCAAAAATGTATGTCTTTCAGTGCATTTCTTGATTATGGTTTGTCTCTTCAGCCTGGGATTGCCCTGAAAACTCATTCTGCAGCCCATACGGACCAGGGTTCTTTGAGTGTAGTTGTCTGCATAATTTCTATGGATACAAGTGCATGAGACAGGTGAGACCCCTGTCAAATCATCCCAAACAGGTTGGTCATTACTCCTTTATTGCACACGTTCATTGTTCTTTAACAATTGCAGGGGGAGTTTCCTATAGTTAAGGTGCTTGGAATACTAACCGGATCAACAGTTGTGGTTTCATCTTTACTCTGGTTCACACAAAGACGAAAGGCCAAGAACATTTGAGTTTTAAAGAGATCTGACTGTTGGGCTGACAGTGGAGCCACAAAATGCATCAAGCTTATTGAAAATGGTGCAGCAGACCAACCAGTTTCATACACAGGACGGTTAACCATCTGCTGAACATTGCAGTTTCTTGTTTTTTAAACTTGCCGAAAGCAGGTTTGCATGACATACATTTTTTTTAATGAATAATTTTGTAGTTTGTTTTATTTCACTTTCTTTTGACCCTCAATGTCCTTAAATGTTTTTATTTATACATTTTACAAAAGCTTTCATGAATACTGACACATTTTCACAGCCTTGACAAGGCTGGTTTGTAAAGGGAAACTGACCTCGCTGATTGTGTTTGGAGGACAGCCACATTTCTGACAGATGTTTTGACTCTGAACATGTCAAAGTGAAGCACTGAGATATTTTAGCAATGATTTTACAAATATTTTGTGTTGTTTAAAGACAAAAAGTAATTTTATTTTAAAGATTAATTATATAAGAATTATAGGTTTTCTGACATTCATTTTACAATGGAGGGGAAATGGATGTCACAGGACATATTTGTGAAAAATGTATTGTTACAGTCACCTGTTTACAGATGTCACATTTCATATTTCATAACGGACAACTCTTCAACCTCTGAAACTGTATGCTTTTCTTTTTGGCAGTGTAAGTGTAAAAGAGAATCTGTTTGATCTGCTAATATGAGATATATAGACGGACACTATTAGTAGAATACTGACATAAATTTCATTGTGAGTTTCTGCCAAGAATGTAGTATTGTGGTATAGAATTCAGCATGTACCTTGGCAACTAAAATAAAGATTTGTCACAATATCACAAAGAATCAGCCAACAACAGTTTTTTGTAATCTAAACCATCTATTTTTCTGTCGCATTTCCAAGGTTTTGGTAATACAAACAAAACCCCTTATGCAACATAGTCAGCTTTTGCATGGTCTTACACACATTTGAACCATGTTCTATTTCTCTTTTTCACATCAATGAAAGGACTTCGGCAAGAGCAACTATCCAAAAAGGATGATTTTTCTTATGTTTTTGTCTATGCACTGACCACCATGATGGGCCAAAACTGAAAGCACACATGCTTTACAGACACTTTCTTGAATTTTGTGGATCTGACCTTCTTGAGCTTGTGTAAAACAATTCTAAGTACTAATCTGAGAATTTTCCAAAGAAAATCTCATTAGGTGGACTGAACCGGACTGTGTCATTTTTTTAGAAAATGGAATTGGAACAGTTATACAATTCAAAATTAAATGGATCCCACCAGTAAGAATGTAAACAGTGGCTTTATTTGAAAAGCTTGTTCCTTTTCATAGATATGTTTAAGCCCCATGTGCACAGACTCTTTTATGTGCAGATGCAAGAGGGAAGCAGAACCGTGTTTGTCCGCTCTTCACTGATCTACGTTCTTGACTCGCAGTACCACAGGCACAGAGGTGCAGGGGATCATGCCCAAGTCAGTGATTACAAGGTCCACAAAGTCCGGTGGCGTCACGTCATACACCAAGTTCAGAAGCCCCAGTGATTTAACAGTCTGCCAGTTCTCTAGGTGGGTCTTTCCATTTCTGGTAACAATCAGGTCATCAGGGTCATCTGTAAAAAAATTACAAATAAAATGTTATGTTTATTTTTGTGTGTGTAAATACCTATATATGTCACTTATAAAATAAAATAATAGTAAATTCACCAAACAAGCTAAACATCACAGAGTTACCTAATTCATTGGATACAAAAGAGTCCGTCTGCACTCGTTCACAGAACTTGTAGGTCTCACAGCAGACCAGCACTGGTACATTGTAGGCCTTTGCTACCAGGGCAATCTGGGAAGTTCCCACACGTGACATCACATATCCATTGGCAAGGAGTGCATGGGCACCAAGAAATACCTTGGATACCTGGAAATAAGAGTGCAAAGTCCAAGTTCTGATTCAGCCTTCATGATAACAATGTTTTTAATGGCAACATAAAGGCCAGTTAACTTTAGTGCAATCACACTAACGTTCAAGTTTTTTTTTTTTGAAGGAAATTCATATTTTTATTCAGCATGTACCTTTTAATACTTTTATTCAGCATGTATGCATTAAATTGATCAAAAGCGACAGTAAAGAAATTTATCATATATTTCGATTTTAAAAACGCTGTTCTTTTGAACATTCTATTCATCAAAGATCCTGCAACAAAAATGAAGGATCACGTGACACTGAAAACTGGAGTAATTACTTCTGAAAATTCAGGTTTGCTATGACGGGGAAAAAAAAAATCACATTTTGAAATATATTAAATCAGAAAACAGTTCTTTAAAATTTTAATATTTTTCGACAATATTGCTGTATCGCTGTATTTTTGATCAAATAAACAGTCTTGGTGAGGATGAGACTTTTTCAGAAACATAAAAAAAAATCTTACTGACCCCAAACTTTTGAACAGTAGTGCACACTATATTTTGTTTAACACAATAATCTAAACATTCAGAACCTTGCAGTGCCATATAATAATTAAATTGCCATCTAAGAGTGTCCTTAAAGCTGTAGTCCGTAAGTTTTGCCTCTTTGTCGCCATCTCTGTTTGAAAACCTGCAATTGCAGCTGTCTGCGGAATTATCTTCCCTGCGTGGGTTGTGCTCCGGCACGGCTCCAGCGCGGATGAATCTCATGTTTTGAGGAGTATGTGTGGCTGTCAGTCACTGCACCGGTGTGGATATTGTACTTTGCACTCACAGATTCTAGCCTACGTCTTGGAATATATGACTCAAATAAGATTTTTCACCGGATATTGTCATCTGAACAAGTACGTAACAAGTCTGCCACATTTGTTCTGACCAACTGAGGAAAAAA
>NW_015624837.1:1189735-1219571 GCF_001515625.1 Sinocyclocheilus rhinocerous
AATAAACCTACCATAAAAATTATAGACCCTTCATTTCTTTGTAAGTGGGCAAACTTACAAAATCAGTAGGGGATCAAATAATTATTTTCCCCACTGTACTTGCTCAAATATTGATTTCGGATCATTTTTAACCAAAAAAAGTTACGGACTGCAGCTTTAATAAAAGTATACTAGTAAAAATAAAGTGCACATGCTGTTCTAAACTCTAGATTGTTCTTAATGAAAGTGGTTAAATTTGGTAGAGACTGATAAAGCCGAGCAACTCTTCTATTAGCACAACTTCAGTTGCTACTGTGTATTGTTAAGAACGAAAGTACCAAACCATAATTAAGCTGTATTTTTAGCTACTGCTGATGTCATACACATAATCAATCCTTTGAAGGTACATGCACTTTTGTAAGAAATCCCCTTGCCTCGCAATGAGCTAAAAATAAATTATGCTTGCAAAAAGCTTTACTGAAAAGAATGACTCACTTCAGGCAGAATGTAGGACAAGGCAGATATAAGCACGTAAGTACATCGGATGCCTTTCTTCACCAGACGCCTCAGCGCCTCTCTGCCCTCCAGCCTGGGCCGACTGTCCACAACTATGACTCTGAACTTCCTCTGCTTTTCAAAAGCTTCGCACAGAATGTGGTTGACAAGTGAAGAGCTGGAAAAAGACAAGAAAGGCATTTCTGAAACACTTTCTGAATGTGTTAATCCAGACTATTACAGGATTACGTCAATTCACTGAAAACTCTTACCAGCCATAAACAAGAATAACATCTCCATCACTTATCTTCTCAATAGCGTACTTAGAAATGGCTTCAGAAGCCAAAATGATCTTCTCGTTTATGTAACTGTCAATGCATTCCTGCAGTCTCCTTTTCGCCTGTTGAGAAAACATTTCTTTTAGAAATTCAAAGGAATACTATTGTATATAAACGTCTCTAAACTAATGATTCTGAAGTCTAAAGTAACTATGAATACTCTTACCTCTTCTTCTTTGCACTGACTGGGTATATTTGAAATTTCCTTCTTGATGTGCTTGATGGCATTGCCCATGCTGGCTGAAAGGGGCCGACACTGGCTGAGAAAACTGCAGGTGTGAAGAGCATTTGCAGTGTTTGTTAAACATCTGTTTCCATGTAAGATCAGAGTTCAAATAAAATATGTCCATATCAATTTTCACAAGGAAGAAGGTGAACCTGATATAGGGCGACAGCTTGTTCACAAGGTCCCTCGACAACTCCTCATTTGGAGGTGTGCTATAGTCTTGAATAACCTAAAAAATGATTTAAATGTTAATTAAATCCAAAAATTAAGAACATTCCATAGGTTATGTTTTATTATTTATTATTATTATTATATTACCTGTTTAAAGGCATGTAGTAGGGCCACAGATCGAGCATTGGATCCTGCTATAATGCCCTGAGAGTACTGCAGGCCCAACCGAACAATGGATGGGTGAATAACTGTGGCAGGGATGCTACAAAATAAACCATATCAAATAATAAATCAACCAACTAAATCATTCAGGTTATACACGCTTAATTTCTAATGTCACTCCTGAAAAATAAATACATTTAATTGTAAAAATGTAAATGTATTTTTTCCACTGAGGTCTACTTATAATGTTAGTTAAGTTTTTTTATGCCTTATTTAAATTTTTCAAGCACATTTTCTAACCTCTCTACTGAGACTAGGGCTGCAAAATTAATCAAATTTCTAATCGCGATTTCAAGTACGGATGCAACAATTACGTAATCGTTCAAAGCGGCACTTATGTTCACTTATGTTATTCTGCATGCTTAAGATGTGTTTATCTACAGGTTATCTTAAGGGTTTTTCCATTGTTTTAATTTTAGTATAACATTATAATACCATACATATTTTTACTTTTTTTTTTTTTATTATTATTATTTAAATAAACCAATCCAGTGTATAGTTGACATTTGAGGCTTAATACTATAGAAAAGCAATAAAAGTTTTTCAGTTACAGTGTTTTCAGCTTTCAGCTCAGTTTATTTTCATATAAAAATATGGCATGCAGTTGCTTCAAACAATCGTATAAACATCATTCAGTGTAAATTGTGATAATCATAATTAATAATGGCAATTACAATTTCAAGGGAATAATTATGATTTTTGTCATAATCGTGCAGCCCTAACTGAGACCTGGAATTACACGGCCCAAAGTTCGATTATCTTAGTTTCGATCAATTTAAAAATAAAAGGCTTTTGGGGGCTGAGGAGGAAGTTTGAGTACAAGTTACACTACTATGTTTCAAGTTACACTACTGTTCAAAAGTGTGGGGACAGTAAGATTTTTTTAAAGAAACCTTTTTATTTAGCAAGGATGCATTAAACCAGGGGTGCCCAAACTCGGTCCTGGAGGGCCGGTGTCCTGCAGAGTTTAGCTCCAACCCTAATCAAACACACCTGAAGCAGCTAATCAAGGTCTTACTAGACATACTAGAAACTTCCAGGCAGGTGTGTTGAGGCAAGCTGGAGCTAAACTCTGCAGGACACCGGCCCTCCAGGACCGAGTTTGGGCACCCCTGCATTAAACTGATCAAAAGTCACCATAAAAACTTTTATAATGTTAAAAAAGATTTATTTCAACTAAATGCTATTCTGTTGAATCTTCTCTTTATCAAAAATCCTTAAAAAATGTGTCATGATTTCCATAAAAATCAGCACAACTGTTTTCAATATTGATGATAATAGTAAGAAGCGTTTGTTGAGCACTAAAACAACATATTAGAATGATTTCTGAAGGATCATGTGACACTGAACACTGGAGTAATGACTGCTGAAATTCAGCTTTGATATTACAGAAATTACATTTTTAAAATATATTCAAAATCAGTTATTTTAAATTGTCATTATATTTCACAATATTACCATTTTTACTGTATTTATGATCAAATATATGCAGCCCGGAGTAGAATAAGGGACATAAGAGACGTTTGTCAAAAGATTAAGAGAAAAAAAGATATTTGTATAACTTATATAACCCCTTTAAGACAAAATTATAACTAATGTAGAAGATACATTGTTTATAGTACCTGATTTGCTGGGTGGGAGGGTTTTTTCGGCTGTACTGGTGTAGATGTGAGAACAGGCTGACCTTGTAACCATAATCGGACCTCAAAGGAACCTGAGAGAACAGAGTAAACAACAGCATTCGATGTGAATATTTTGTTCCCTCAAGGACAAACGCTCTAGAGGTCACATCCTCCCTCCTCAGGTCAAGAGCTGAGGCTGCAACAGAACACTGTGCATGAAGACATGGCAATTACAATTTCAAGGGAATAATTATGATTTTTGTCATAATCGTGCAGCCCTAACTGAGACCTGGAATTACACGGCCCAAAGTTCGATTATCTTAGTTTCGATCAATTTAAAAATAAAAGGCTTTTGGGGGCTGAGGAGGAAGTTTGAGTACAAGTTACACTACTATGTTTCAAGTTACACTACTGTTCAAAAGTGTGGGGACAGTAAGATTTTTTTAAAGAAACCTTTTTATTTAGCAAGGATGCATTAAACCAGGGGTGCCCAAACTCGGTCCTGGAGGGCCGGTGTCCTGCAGAGTTTAGCTCCAACCCTAATCAAACACACCTGAAGCAGCTAATCAAGGTCTTACTAGACATACTAGAAACTTCCAGGCAGGTGTGTTGAGGCAAGCTGGAGCTAAACTCTGCAGGACCTCCCTCCTCAGGTCAAGAGCTGAGGCTGCAACAGAACACTGTGCATGAAGACATACATGACACAAATGTGCACAAATGAAGAAGGGCTCCACAGTAGACTTTAAAAGCTTTATTCTAGTGTTATAGATCTACACCTAATAACATAAAAAAATAAAGAAAAACTCAAAATTCACCCAGAAAGGACATCTAGCTCATCACATGTACACAATGAAATGATAATAATCACAATGAAATCACCTCCAGCAGACATTAAAGCCAAGAAGAGTCAATAACTTTCACCAAGAATAAAAAAAAACACATCACAAATAGAAAATATTCAACAATACACTGCACACAAAAGTGTGGAGCCAGACCTTGACTCCAGTTCTATTTAAACTGCATCCCTGCCCTGACTTCTGTAAGACATTGGAAGGACCTGGGTTAAAAATGCTGCAAAATGGATCTCAGAAAACACCTGGATGAATCCATCATCTGTCAATGGGCAACAATCAGACAAGAGGCAAAGCATGACAATATTGATTTGTCTCACCTGCTGTCTCTCAAGTTTTTTGGCCAACTTCTTCAATGCAGCAGGGTCGTCCACCTGAATGTGCTCTGGTAACCTTTTCACTACTAACAGGAAATAGAGAAACGAAACAAAAACAAGGCTGTGCAAAATGGCAAAACTGCTCAGTCACCGTCTCTCCCTAAATGCAGGCACTTTAGATTGATTTTTTTATATATTTGAATTAGGGGAAAAAAATATTTAAAAGCATAGGAATGGCTGACAAAATTGGGCCAGTGTGTGAATATCCCAAACTGGAATAACCTTTTATGAAGCAGTGAATTACCTGGCTGAAGCTCATTGGGGGTAGCTTTAGGCTTGCTGGAGGCAGACTGCTGCCCCCCTTCTTTCTTGCCCTGTTTTGATGCCCGTTCTGTGTCTTGCCTTGCCCGACGCTCTGCTCGCTGCTCTGCTTTGCTCTTTGCAGGCTTCTCTGCAGCCACAGGAGATTCAGATGCAGATGCATTTACAGGCACAGGAGCTGCTAATGAGATCAAAGAGTCCAACAATTAAAATGCACCCAAATAACAGACTTTAAACTTACAGTTGTGTTTACTCGGCAGGTTTGGTTCCATTAAAATGAACTCTGGTGTGGTCGCTCTGTTAGTGTGGTTCATTTGAGTAAGTGTGAACGCTGCCATCTGAACCTTGGTGCACACCAAACAAGCAAACTGTCCACTTCCACACAAACTCTGGTGTGGTTCAACTGAAGCCATTTTTTGCTCAAGCATACCTTGTTCTTCCTGTCAGGGGGTCAGAGCTTCATTTGTGTGTCCAACGGAGGAATTCCAGCTGCTGTTTTGACCCAATTACACATTTCATAAGCTCTTCATGAGCTATCTGGTAAAAATACCACCATATGTAGACATACAATACAAGCATTTAGCCCAGCAAACATCATTTGGATGTTCGATAAGTTCTCCAAATATACATCCTAAAAGTTGTCCAATCAGGTTGTCACCGTATCCTTATGTCTTTTGTTTTGTATCTTTAGTTTAGTTGTTAAAAATGACAGTGTGAACACTAAGCAAACCAGAATGAAATGTATGACTTTTTTTTTTGGTCTGGACCAACAGAACCAAGAGAACCAAAGTGTAAACACACCCACTGAAAGACACATTAAAAGACTCTAGTTACCCTCAGAAGCCGAGAAATAAAAATTATGGCAGTAAAGCATACAGTAAAAAAACATGCATGTATATTTATTTGTTGTTGTTAACATCTTTCTACACTAAGAATAAGAATAGATAACTCTGAAACTCTTAATATTAATCCAGTCTCGATCTGAAAGAAATATAATATAAAATATAAACAAATAAATGTTTTTTTTTTTTGTCCAATTATCCCAATTTAAAAGTTTAATCCAAATTACATTTGTTTTAATCAACTTTAGATGCAGGAAACTTATTTTGAAGCAGTACCTTTATGTGCTGGGCTCTGTGTGGCAGGTTTTGATGGAGCTAGTACAGATGCTTTCTCTTTCTCCTTCTCCTTCTCTGGAGGACCCCTGTCATCTTTTTTGTTCTTTTTATGCTGCTTCTTCTCTTTCCTAAGACGCTGCTTTTCTTCTTTGGTCAATTCCTTACCTTCACACTATAGATAAAAAGAGGGGAATTACAGTTTGCATGATTTTAAATAAGCCGGTGTCAATGTAAATGAACAGGCTGTCTCTTAAAACCTAGTCTGCATTTTGGGCAACTAGGCACCGTCCATGTCTGCTGAGAATGTGGCTATGATGCCCAAAATATTGTCCAGGTAAGACAGCTCACTAGGTTTTGAGACACAGCCATTGTGATGGTGATATTTCGTAAATAACAACAAAAACACATTTTTTATACATTAAAATACAATTAGTTAAACTATGGATATTGTGAAATTATATAAAAATAAAATAAAGACTTGACCTACCTTAGCTTGAACAACTTCTTGCAACTTTACATCTTCCTCTGTGACACACGTAAACATATATTTAAAACGTATCCAAAGTTAAAACTGCTCTTTATTTGCATAAACACTAGTGGTAGAAAATACTAATTTACTGAGAAGTCCGTATAAGTTTGAATTAATGTCTCTGATGACAGAAATTCTCGACACTGTCTTTGCAATGTTATTTAATCATGTTGGCTCATTCGATCTTTACCAAACTACAGAATGTTGCACAGAGATTCAGTTCGTCTTGCAAACACATCCAGTTACACATGCAAACAATAGGGAACATCGCAACCGTGTCTATGTAGTCTGATTTCAACGTGTTCAAAATGACAAAAACCGCATGATGTAATTTCCACTATGCATATGTCAAGTCAGCTGTGTCATGGCAGAGTGACGATCAGCGGCGTAAGCAGCGGCAACACGAGCTCTCCGTTAACGACTATAAACGACTGCTTACGTACATGTTTAATTCAGTAACAGCCCATGTTTAAAAAGTTTCAGTCTGCATATTTTACCTGTAGAGTGGTTGATGCTGTCAACCTGTCTCCCATCCGAGTCCGCCATGTTTCATTTCTTCGTGACTTCGCGCTGGTAAACTGATGTGAAAAGCAGTCGGGATGAATTACGCTGCCATCTAGCGATTGAAAGGAGTGAGCTGACTTTTCTATTATGTATCATTTATGAACGTATGTATTATTTGTACAAGTGAAAATAGTATAAGCTGCTTGCATAACAATAAAGTAACGAGTACTTGTTAACATAGTTGTAGATGGTGTCACACCGTACCCAAACACCCAAGATGAAAAACTTCCGTTCACCTCTTTTATGAAATAGATGAATCACATTCGCTTGCAACAACAACACGTTCTCGTCGTTTCGAAGAAAAAGAAAGGTAAAAAACGAAAACATTGTTGTCAGAAGTGGGATTCGAACCCACGCCTCCAGAGGAGACTGCGACCTGAACGCAGCGCCTTAGACCGCTCGGCCATCCTGACATATTACACGTAATTACGTCATCACGTTAAATATTAATAATGACGTTTTCATACGTTTAGCCGTTCTTAGTAACGTTTTATGAGTTAAAATATTGTTGTTTGTGACTTATGGTTAAGTTATGCAATTAAGGATGTTATATTAGATTACTTTTAAGTATTTAAGGTATCAATAACTTGTTAAGAAATTAATTGAAATAAGCGTCCTAATGATAAACAGTCACTAACAACACTAACGTTACTTCAATGCATCAAACACTAAAAAAGACAAACCGTGACGATCACCGGCTTAACCAACGGCAAAATAGCTAAATTAGGTTCCCTGTGATTGGTTTTAAACTCATATGTCGCTACGTGTTTACTTCTGTAACGCTAGCATAGTTGATGTTGTCAACCTGTCTCCCATCCGAGTCCGTTAAATTTCATTTCCTAGCAACTTTTCGCTAGTAAACCGAGTCTGAAAAGGATTTGGGATCAACTACGCTCAATTGTGTCACCTTTTCACAAAAATAGTTACCTTTGACTCGAACTATTATAGAGTGATGCATTCAGTACTCATTGAAGAGGATACATCTTCGTTTCGAAGCGCTCCAGAGCCCTCTGCTGGTCAAAGGAATGTATATAATGCTAAAAAGCAACATGCTGTAACAGCTAGAGACACAAATGTTTGGAAATTACGGTCACAATGTTTTTTTTTTTTTTACAAGTGTTAGTCTCCATTCTAATATAATTATATTTACATACTAATGTAATATTTTTGCTTCTTTATATATTCCTGTCAAATATAGCTTGCTTATTTCCACAGAGGCTGTAGGCCTACGCTTTAGCAGAAGACAATTTCCATTTATGTATTCATAAATACAATTTATTCCTAAATATTTGACTGCTGGATGCTGAGATTGACTAATAAGAATGTAGTACTCCAGTGAGCTGTGTAATAAACTATTTTACATAACAGTTCCTGTGGTACGCGAATCTAAATGAACGAGAGGCATAATTCACCAGTCTATGGGACTTTTCAACAATTGTATCGCTTTCTAGTGTGGGTAAACACTGCAGATCTGGTCATCATACTGTTATTTCTTTATATAAAATGATATACATTTTATATAAAATGTATGCTAAGTGCACAATGTAGGCTATTTGTTGCCTTGCTGAACATATTCACATTAGACTAAATGTTCTTTATAAATCTATAGTAGACTACTTAGTACAGTTAACTGAAAAAAAAAAACAAATCTGTCAAGCATGGGACGTATTTTTGTGTGAAGTGAACATAATTTTTTATGTCATTTTGACATTTCTTAATATTTGTGTACACTCTACGCTAAACTTTGGTGTCATGGATGAGTGTATAGTGGTGAATGGGAAACGACAACTATTTGATTTTTTAAAAAAATTATTATTATTATTTCCACAGCTTTCCAAAATAGGAAAAAAATATTCATAGATTGATTACAGCTGTCAGGAGAAAGAAAGATGTCCAATTTACAGTCACTCTGGTAATATAACACACAGAGCATATATAACAGTGCATAAATATCTTAATACAGATACAAATATCTTATTAATACTTAATATCTTAATAAATTTTCTTATAAAAATCATTCTTATTATTCTATTATTATACATATACTATTCTATTATGCTTACAAAAATTACACATATTCCTATAAATATATTAATACAAATATCTTAATACCTAATACCTAAAACAAATTATAAATATAAATAATGCTGCTGCAAGGTGGAGGGATGGAAAGGCCACTAATGTCAGCCTGTTTTTTGTTGTTCTCCATCTTACTCCACAACCTGAAACAAAAACATAAATCAGTGTTATTTATCTAAATACATTACATTTAGAGCAAACTTGACTTTTAAATGTTTAAGATGATTATTTGAAAAAAAAAAAAAACATTTAGCAAATCAGACTCTAATCTTAGTACCATAAACCAGTCATGGAGCTGCATCTCCTCCAGAACAAGTCTCCGCTGTGGATCAGGATGTAGACAAGAGCAAATCATCTGGCAGCATTCTATTAAAAAAGATGAGAGAGATGTCTGATTATTAACTTTACACCTTTTTATATTTAGATTTCAAATTGTATACTTTTATATTTAGAGCTCAAATTGTCAGTCTTTGTTCTCTGATGAAGATCTCACCTTGTGACAGGTCAGGGTTAGACCAGTCATTCTTACTGATCATGTGCAGGTCTTTGTCATCTGGAAAATACCCGCACACCATCACAAACAGCAGGATCCCTAATGACCAAACTGTTGCCGGCTTTGCATGGTACCTGCCGTCTACATCAAACTCTGGTGGACAGAACATTTCTGTACCTAGAGGGAAGAGATTTTATATTTAATGCATTTATACAGCAGGATGTGTTTCAGTGAGTTAAAGACCTGCTAGCAAACATACCATTGAAGGCCACGTAGGTAGAGTCCTTCATGAGCGTGCCGCACCCAAAGTTGATCAACTTGACCTCCAACATGTCAGGGTTCACTAGGAGGTTCTCCAATTTTATATCTCGATGGAAGACGCCACGTTTGCAGCAAATGTTAGCAGCATGAATGACCTGCCACATAAAATTTCGTGCCATCCCTTCATTGAGCCTTCGTCGGAGCTTCACGAAACTAAACATGCTCATGCTTGGTATGGGCCGCTCCAAGACCATGACATAGTGGTCCGGGTCATCCTGCCAGTCCAGCAGCTTAATTATCTGTGGAACGCTGGAGCCCTTATTAGCCATGAGTGTCAGGCCGATCTCCATGGGGAGGCGTTTGGGATGACCAGGCTAAAAGGAAAGAATTAGATAAACATGAATATAAGATGTCAGAAATGGAAAACAGTTACTGAGAAGCAATAATATACAGAGTGCAGGCTACTCACAACTCTTATATATGGCATATCTGGAGTCTTTTCGGCAATTTTCACAGCCACCTGATCAACAAAGCAAAGAATTAACAATTAGAGAGGTCATTCCATTCATGAATCTGAACAGGTATGGAAAGTTTTGTAAGTAAAAAAAAAAAAAAAGAAACCTTAAGGCCATCCTTGCAGCGAGTCCCTACATGCACATAGCCGTAGCTTCCTTCACCCAGCTTGGGGCCAAATTCATATTGCCAGAAGATGTGGCCTATTAAAAGATAAACAAATGTAGTTAGCATGAAATCAATTTTTTTATGCATTTTATAATTTATAATAACATTTTCTAATTCACAAACATGTATTATCCTTACTGTTGTCCGGCTCCTCCGCTTCTTCATCTTCAGTGGAGCTAACTGGAGTGTGGACGTCCTGAGGTTGCAGGACGTCCTGCTCCAGCTGTTCCTCAGCAGCGGGGAGGACTTCAGAGACTGGAGCTTCTCCATGATCATGAATCTCTACAATTTGCTGTAGAGAAGTCTGATCTAAAGAGGGGAATACCAATAATATGAATACAATCTAATATGAATACAATATTGCTTACTCAAATTAGAGTGGTTCTTCATTTATGGGCACTTTTGAAAAACTGTGAATGTGATAATCTGTGTCTATTATGTTTTAGATTATGGCAGTAAACTTACCCTTGTCCAGTTCTTCTGTTTTGTCATCTTCAGCGGAACTTACTGGAGCATCGAAGTCCTGAGGTTGGAGGACGTCCTGCTCCAGCTGTTCCTCAGCAGTGATGAGGACTTCAGAGACTGGAGCTTCATGAAGATCATAGATCTCTACAATGTGCTGTAGAGATGGCTGATCTAAAGAGGGGAATACCAATAATATGAATAAAATATTGCATACTCAAATTACAGTAGTTTTTTATTCAAGGGCACTTTTGAAAAAATTAAAGTGATTAAATCGATTTGTTTCTGAATTAAAATGTGTACTGATGGGTTTGGTAATGACACCTAACAATCCACTAGGAAAGTGAGAATTGGATTATGGCAGTAAATTTACCCTTGTCCAACTCTTCCACTTTGTCCTCTTCAGTCAAACTAACTGGAGTGTGGACGTCCTGAGGTTGAGGGACGTCCTGCTCCAGCTGTTTCTCTAGAGCGGGGAGAACCTCAGAAGCTGGAGCTTCTTGATGATCATGGATCTCTTCAATAGGGATGTGTTGTAGAGAAGTCTGATCTAAAGAGGGAACATAATAACATAAGTTAAAAATGATGATGAGTAAAAAATTATTGAACAATTAAATTTCTTTAGACAATGTAAATCTATTTATTTCTGAATTAACATTCACAAATATTGACTGTTTTGGTAATGACACCTAAAGCTATTTATTTATATATTAGTACATCAAGTTAAACTAAATCAAAATGAGAAATTTTGATCTTTTAAATATTTGATTTAATTTCAGTTGACATAAATTTTATTTAAAGTAACGAAAATAACTTTTCTGATTTTGGTTATCTGTAATTCAAATTTAATTTCATTTGTGATCTTTAAACTCTCACTCTAAAATGTTTGGGGTGATAATGATAGCAGTATCTTTTTTTTTTTTTTGGTTCTGGCCCAGTGATTTTTCTGTTGTTGATTTTTGGTTATAAAAAAGCTGTACACAAGAACAACAAAAGTTTCCGTAATGAAGGAATTAAAAACCTCTGTCATCATATGTTATTTTACCATCGGCAAGGCTCCGATACGATCCCGCCTCACTTTGGTACACTTTCTCAGCCTTAGCCAGGTAATAATTCCCAGCTCTTCGGCGAAAAATGTGAAGAAAAGATCTCCAAAACCTCTTCTTCTTGTTCTCTCGTCTCCCTGCCTCCGTTTTCCTATCAACCATCTCATCAGCACCACCAGACGTCTCATCAAGAGGATGAGGATGCATATGGTGTTCCGCCGTGATGGGCGTGTATTTGAGCAGCACACAGGGTTGGGGTTCGTGTACACGCTCCACTTTACAGGTTTTCTTTAGTCGTGAAAACAGTCCCATGATAACACAGGTTTTGTTTTTCACTCTGAAAAACAGACTATTCCGAAACTTCAACCAACAAAATGCGCAAGTGAGTTCCAAGCCTAGGCGACACGTTCTAATTGTTATGTGACGTCACAGGGCTCAGATGTCACGAATGCGTGACCTGTTCCTTTTGAATAATAACATTCATATCTAATGTCATAACAACGTTTGTGTGTTCTGTTTTATAGGCCTTTAGGTTGCAATTATGTCAAATAAATAAATGAATACATAAAAATTATATGTGGAAAAATATGTAGCTAAAATATAATCAATATTTTTTTCTAAAATATTATTCGGATATTTGCATATTTGTATATTTTAAAAGACCTTATAAAAAGTTTACTTTCATTACTATCAAAGCTGTCATTTGTTTTTTTGTGTGTTTCAAAATGACACAAGATTTTCTGCCTATTTGTGCTTTACTGCTATACTACTACTACTACTACTAATAATAATAATAAATAGTTTAGTTTACCATTCATATTGTTGGCTCAGTTAAAAATTTTAAATTGTCGTAGCAATCTCTTCTCATTTATCTCATCAAAAAAATTATATTGGCAAAGAAACTTGACTCAAGTTTATTTAAAACGGTAATACATTAAACACAATAAAAAACAACAACCACAACAAAAAACAAGTTGAGTTGGCATCTCATCACTTTATTTACACATCAATTCCACCTCAGGATATTTGGTGAAAATAACTTATAAGATAAAAACACTGAATACATACACATTAGGCTTTATACATTTTAGTACAGTTAACTCCAAAATCAACACTTGTTGACTTAACATTAGAAATGTTAAGCTATGGGATGTGTTTTTGCAAGAAGTGTACATACATTTTTTATTTTGTTTAAATATTTGTGATGATGGATTATTGTGATGTTTTATCAGCTGTTTGGACTCTCATTCTGACGGCACCCATTCACTGCAGAGGATCCATTGGTGAGCAACTGATGCAATGCTAAATTTCTTAAAATCTGTTCTGATAAAGAAACAAACTCATCTACATCTTGGATGACCTGAGGGTGAGTAGTTTTTTAATGTTTTAGTAACATTTTTGTTTACTTTTGCAGAAAAAACAGTTTTGATATTGTGTTGTTGTCATTACGAAGCAGAACCAGTTGAGAACCACTGTCTTATACAATTAACTAATGTTTCTAGTTTAAGAATCGTTATTGAAACAGAGACAAAGGTAGGTGTCTACCTGCTTCTGCTGTACTGTATCAAATGAAACCAAGCAGATCGTTCCAGACTCTGGGTATAATCCATAAACAGTCAGAGAAACACACACGCACACACACAGGGACATTGTGCATGATGCAGGTACAGACAGACAGACTATTTTAGTGCGTTCATATTTGGTTTATTTCATGAGTTTAATACTTGAGTGCTTTAAGTTAATGTTAATGGAGAGCTTGAACCCGAAACTGAACTCAAGCACTTCTAATAAATAGGGTACAAAAGAAAACTCTTATTTTTTCCTTCATCAGTCAGTAAAACAAGGCGCTTAACCTTTAAAAAATGTTGATCATTAACTGAGTTCTAACTAAATTCTAAATTTTATGTACACTTTTCACTATAAATTTTTGTAACAATAAAATGCAAATTATTTCATTATTTAATAATTTATAAAATAGAATTAAATAGACTATTTTAAGTATACATTCAATACAATTCAGAAAGTGCACAAATTAAGCACACTTTTTTTCCCACAAGGGCAATGAATGACAAGCTCAGGGACTGAATGATTATTGTAGAAAGAATAATTAATTACTATTATAATTAAGAAGGAGAAAATGAACACAACATTGAAAAGGAAAAGAGTTTATTGAATTTTAGAAGAAATAAAAGACAATTAAATAATGAAAAACTTTAAAGGGTTAGTATTTTAAATTACAAATATCAGTCTTTACTGAATGACTCTCTTATAATCTTTGCTCTATGTTGGCTGTATTCACGACGCAGTAGCTGGTTGAAGGGGACCAAACCTCGCAGAAACACCTGACTTGGTTCCATTTGACCAGCCACAGCAAGGCGTGCATGCTTCAGAAAGAGAGAACGGCAGGCAGAGGGAGGAAGATTAACGAAGCTTATGTTGACAAAGTTCAGCAAGTCATTCTTGCTGCTTACCTGTTGAGAAGCCAAAGGAAAAATGTAATAATAATAATTAACAAAACGAAATCAACTTGGCAACAGATAGCCCCGTTTACAAACTGTTTCTTTAGTAAAATGTCTATTTTATTTTCTGTGCTATTCAGTGAGTGAACATTGCCACATAACATGGCGTTGTTAATTACGGCCTTTTTGCTTAATGTTCTGATAGTTGGGAAAAGAAGACTCTAGTGCCTTCTTTAATAAAACCCATAAGGTTTGTAGCTCTCAGAAGGATTAGTGAAGTGAGGGACAGCTGTACTCTGTCAGTCTGCCCTGGATCTTCAGTAGCTATATGTCAGTGAGAAATGATCATGGTGTGGATCATGGTTGTCCCAAACGTGTGCCTATGGCCAGCCAACTTACTAAAACAACAGCTTTACCACCTGATCCAGAATAGTTCATGCAGCTCAAATTATTCTTGTCATCTTAGAATACAAAATGACACAAATGTATATCAATTTTGGGGTTAAAACTGTTCAGTTTAGGATTAATGAATCATTTTATATCCATCATGATGTGTTTTATTTGCATGCTTCAGTCCTGTGGTGATAGATTCCCCCTGAAACCACACACTTCCTTACATTCCATAACTTGAATATTCATATGGGCATATAAGGAAGCATGTCATCACACGGGGCAAATTTTAGTTTCCTCACAGAATAGACAAAGTTCTCAGGAAAAATGCATAGGCTGTACATAGAGAAGAGATAATTTTTTTAAAACAATGCATTTTTTTGTTCTGCTTCATAACTATATTAAGTTATAGAGAACGTCAAAGCAAAATGCTGGATAACTCCAAAGTGGATCCAGAAATATTGTCCAGAAAAACCAAAAAGCAGTATTTAGCATTCCTTCACAACAAACATTTGTTGCTCACTTAAAAAAAAAACTCTCTTGAATAAGTAATATTACAGCTAAAATGCAAAGAAAATCTGAATTTACCTGTATGTAGCTATCTCCTCCTTTCCATCATATTTTTTTTGTGTTGACAAGTGTCCATAGACAAGGAAGTTCATGGAGGTTAGCCAGCAAAGCAGGAGAGGACTAGCACATCTAGCACTCGAACATCTTTCTCACATTTAAATAGATCAGAAGGTTTCTCATTCTGCCACATGGAAAACTCAAAATGGGCAAACTGCCCCTTTTTTCCTCCTTCTTGATATAGGAGACTGATATACAGTAGATCAAAGACAAGCTATGACACCTCAGGTGAAAACGCAGTAACACGCTCATACCTCCATTTCCTTTATCAGCACCATTTCCAGTGGCAGAGGTGTAAAATCTTCCATTTGCTGCCTCATAAAACAGAGATGTCACCCAGCATCTCAGTCCAAATCAAAATGGAGCTATATATATAATATACATAGCTTCTATATATCTCATTAGAAAGAATTGGAAAAATTCAAATAAGAGATCATTTTAATTCTGATAAATTGCAGGTTGTTCATCCCAGACATGGAATGGGTAAGTGTTTGTCTGCTCTTATTTAATAAAAAATTATTTGATATTTAATCTTCACTGCCATGCCAATAAAGAATGAATATATATATATACAAAAAAGAACAAAAATAGTTTAAAGAAGTAAAAAAATGTCAAATTAATTATTAATATCTTGTAAAGACTATTCAAGTTCAGAAAAAAAGATTGCCTATAGCCAACCCAATCTACAAACAAATGAAAACTCTCCCCACACCTTTCTGTTCCCATCTTTCGTCTTCTGCTGAGTGTTACAGTGTATCGTCCTCTTTGCATGACTGGTGGATTCTGCCCAGACATGGCCACATGCTCCCGGCCTTTTCAAGCGCTCAGCCTCCCTTATACTCCCCCCTCTGCCCCGCAGTCTTCCACCTGTTGGTGTCCTTTAGAAGCCAGGGCCTCTCCTATGCCTGCTGTCCAACCCAATCAGGGCCGTGACAGGGGAGAGCGAGCCTTTGAAATCACACCTCAGCTGTTCACACTCGCCTTGAGACACCCTACACCCACTGCTCCCCTTTTTACACCCAATTTCAATGGCTCCTTTAGGGAGAGAGAAGAGAAACCAGGAAACAACTGTGGGCAAGTGACTTCTGTACAGTAGTGGGTTAGTAGTCACAGCTGAAACAAGCTAGTGTTACTACTGTCTGGGATTTGATAAGCTAGCGGGTTTTAGGCTCAAGGCTGGAAAGATTTGTGATCAAGATGCTTCAGTTTACTTTGATAAATGGCAAACATTACAAGCACAGTTTTTCTGAGCACCAACAGTAATGTTTAAATGACAACAAATGTTTCTGGACTTTTATTTTGTAGCATTTTACATTACAATGATGTATAGCTAACAAAGCACTGGGATGATATTCTAACTTAATAAAAATATAGTCTTTACAGTGGGGCCCAAAAGTCTAAGACACCTACTGAAAATGCTCATAATACAGTTTTTTTGTTTTGTTTTGTTTTGTTTTTTAAACAACAACTGGAATAGATACACTGAAAACATGAATTATGTGTTTGTGGTGATCATGTTATATAGCAAGATGATGATTTAAATATAAATATACATTATATATATTAAAATGATTAATGATAAAAATGATAAAAATGATTTATTAACTGATTAATAAATAATTTTAAAACAAAAGTGTTGCATTTATAATTTTGTTCAGTATATATATATATACATATATACAAATATCATCAGACATATATATATTCTTAATTCTTATATATACAGTATCTCACAGAAGTGAGTACACCCCTCACATTTTTGTAAACATTTTATTATATCTTTTCATGTGACAACACTGAAGAAATGACACTTTGCTACAATGTAAAGTAGTGAGTGTACAGCTTGTATAACAGTGTAAATTTGCTGTCCCCTCAAAATAACTCAACACACAGCCATTAATGTCTAAACCACTGGCCACAAAAGTGAGTACACCCCTAAGTGAAAACGTCCAAATTGGGCCCGAAGTGTTAATATTTTGTGTGGCCACCATTATTTTCCAGCACTGCCTTAACCCTCTTGGGCATCAGAACAGTGTTCAACGCACCACTGTTTCCGTTTAAAAAACGTTTTGCACCGTTTTTGTCGGGGCTGAACGCAGCCCTGATGACGCAAGAGTTGCAACTATGGCGGCTGAGATGGCCATTCTTACAGTCATTACAACAGGAATCCACGCGAGTGGGGATCTCTAGTAATCTAATAGAATATATATATATATATATATATATATATATATAAATAAGAGTTAAGGATACAATTTATTGCATTTATTTGATCAAAAATACTCCAAAAACAGTAATAATGTTATAATAACAATAATACAATTTTGAAACAACAGCGTTACAATTTAAAATAACTGTTTTCTATTTAAATATATTTTAAAATGTAATTTATTCTTGTGATGGCAAATGTCAGATGATTCTTCAGAAATCATCCTAATTTGCTGATTTGGGTGCTCAAGAAACATGTTTATTATCAGTGTTGAAAAGAGTTGTGTTGCTTAATATTTTTGTGGAAACCATGATACATATTTTCAGGATTCTTTGATGAATAAAAAGATCAAAAGAACAGTATTTATTTGAAATAGAAATATTTTATTTTATCTATACACACATTAATATATATAATATAATATTAATAATTCAGTCATACAACAGTTGTCACAGATATGAAAATTCATCATAAAGCATAAAAAAACTTTATACAGACTTGATGTGAGTTGTTAAAAATGGATGATCCTCATTTGATACTCTTATTAGTTTGATGAACTGTCTGGTTTTGCACTGTGCTTGACCACATGATTTCATGAGCCACCCACAGAATGAACCCGACCCAGTTCTATGGAGGAAATGGGAGAGGTCTGGTACATTTTCCCCTGCAACAAGCATGCCAGTACCCCTGAAGTCAGCACCTGTGTTCTAAAAGAAGCCCAGGCAACAGGAGACCCAGGGACAGAGATGAGGCTTACTCTGAAACCCAACACTCTGCACCCTTTTAACAGCATCAAACTACCACAAATAGCCAGCAGCATTGCTCTTCTCAGGAATAGTACCATGCATGCTCAACAATTACTGTTTCCTGTGGCTGCCCATGACAGTAACAAATTAGACATTTCCATTTATATCATTACAGAGTATTACAACATATGCCGCCAGTAATAACCACAGGTCATTACACCTGTTAGTGAAGATATTTTTGCTTCTAAAGCTAAGAATATGCCGTAATTTTCCATAATCTTAAATTGTTTACTGTTCAAATGAACGTTGGGTTAAAAACAGAATCCATACAAGAAATATAAAAATGTAAAAAAGGAAAAATCCACCATGATCAGTTGTCATTTTCAGTAGCCAATCCCATGGAAGCTGTGAAACAATTGTAAGTGTGTGTCTTTAAAGCACTACGGAAACAATACAGAGCAAGTATTCACTGGTGTCAATGGGAAAACAGAGGACGAGAGAGAGCAAGACAGAGAGAGAATGCTCAGTGTTTGAGGAGAACGTAAGCTCCAAATCTGACCGCTCTGTTTATTTTTAACACAGGCAGTCAAGCTGGGCCCCACGGTGCTAATAACTTTGTTTCTCTCTGACACTAGCATTTGGCCAGCAGCATCCCAGTTTATTCTAAGAGGTCATATAGCGCTGTCTTTTTCCGGAGGCTATACAATTTTTCAGGCAGTGCAATTTAAAGAGCTGATTCCCAGGACAGAAACGCAGAGCACTTGAAGTAGCTAGCTATAATCTTTTTTACATTTCTGCTCCATTGCATAGAAACAATGATACTGTGGTTGTTGTGTTGAATGGAGCTTATTAATCATATAACCACAGTTATACATATGAACATCCATGTTTTCACCCATAACTAAATCACCCATAACCCTTACTACTGTTGAGAAATAATTCCTTTCTTTCACTCAGACCCTTAATCTAGAGGCCTTTTATGACAGATAAATGCAAAAGGTTGTGAATCATGTTCGGTCCCACATAGGATAATAACTTGACAGAAATTATGAGAGAAATGTATTAACATTGTACATTAGAATGTGCATCTTGAAGTAATAATAACAATAGTAATACAATTTATTAAATGTATTTTTTTAAGGAATATCAAATAATATCAATAATGTTTCATCCATGTTTAAATTTAAACTGTAAACCTTTGTTATGCAGCACTTTGTTTGCCCAAAAATTAAAGCAATTGTTCATATTTCATTTGATTACACTTTAAAAGATTAAATTGTTAAAGTTTTATGCATTCAATTGATAACCACATTTTGATAATACATTTATATAATATCATAAAACACAGAATCCATAAAAATTAAATCAGACAACAGAATTTCAGAAAAATTGTTGTTAAAACAAAAGTTGTTAAAGTTTTATGAATTTAATTGATTAGACATATTTCTGATTGTTAAAATTTAATTAAATCATTAAAATGGAATAAAAAAAGGAAAAATAAAATAAAACGGAATTTGAGAAAAAATAAAATTTATTTCTTAGGACTCTATACAGTCCCACTTTATATTAGGTGTTTTAACTACTATGTACTTGCAATGCATTTACTGTTTTCATGTTTAATTGCAAAACACTTTTGCTGTTACTGAGGTTGGATATGGTTAGGAACAGGATTGTTGGTAAGAATGGGTTAAGGAGTAGAAGTAGGGTCAAAAGTGTAATTATAGATGTAATTACATGCAGATATTTTTTTAAATATATGCACAATGTCAAAACATATGTACAAAATAAATGCACTGTATCAAATGATTAATTTAAATCTTAGTATATAGTAATAAAAGACACTTAAATATGCAGACAGAAGCATGGCACTAGAAAAGCCAAGGTCAATGCTCAAACAATAAAGCATGGTGCTAGCAACGCCAAGGACATTGGTTCGATTCCCAGGGAAACCAAGAACTGATTTAAAAAAAAAAAAAAATTAAATGTATACCTTGAATCAGAAAAAAATCTTCCAAATGCATAAATGTAAATGTAATGTGGGTCCACTTGGTTTCTTAAAACACTAGAAGATCATCTGTTTAATCCGGAAAAGTAAACTAATGTTTTAGATGAATGACAAATATGTGACCCTGGACCACAAAACCAGTCATAAGGGTCAATTTTTCGAAATTGAGATTTATACATCATCTGAAAGCTGAATAAATAAGCTTCCCATTGATGGTATGGTTTGTTAGGATAGGACAATATTTGGCTGAGATACAACTATTTGAAAATCTGGAATCTGAGGGTGCAAAAAAATCAAAATACTGAGAAAATCGCCTTTAAAGTTGTCCAAATAAAGTTCTTAGCAATACATATTACTAATCAAAAATGAAGTTTTGATATATTTACAGTAGGAAATTTACAAAATATCTTCATGGAACATGATCTTTACTTAATATCCTAATAATTTTAGTAAACTATGAATATATTACCCTAGAAAGTGCTGCCCTACCACAATTTCTGATTGGCCCCCCCAGTCCAGCGAGCCTAGTACCGGGCCTGGTCACATATGATGTTTAAAAGAGACAGAGGGATAGTTTAGACCACCTGGGAAAACATAAATGCAGTTTAAAAGGAACATGATCAAATTTGTTTACTTAAAAAGATAGTTCATCCAAAAATGAAAATTCAGTCAAAATTTACTCACCCTCATGTTGTCCCAAACCTGCATGACTTTCTTTCTTCTGTGGAACATAAAAGAAGACATTATGAAAATATCTCTCTCTGTGTGTGTGTTTTCCCCAAGTACACATTGAATGTCATTGGGGTCGCACTGACTGGAAAAATACTTTAAATATTCATCAAAATATCTTCTTCCACAGAATGTCTTGTTGTGAAGAAGAAAGTAAGTCATTCAGTTTTGGAATGGGTAAATGATGACGGAAATGCAGTTTTGTGTGTGTGTGTGTGTTTGATACATGTGATTTCTTGTGTAATATGAAAGTCATCAATACACATTTAAAGGTGGAGCTTGTTAAGGCACAACATAATTCTTCAGCTTTAAAAGTGTTATCCTTCTGTAGGTATGACAGTTGCTCCCGCTGAGGTTGACACAGCTGTCTGTGAGTGTCTGGTGCAGCTCTGTGAAGAATGGGAATAGAAAAGGTCAAAGGACACTTGCATTTCAGTAGATGTCAAAACAGGTGCTAGCAACTGAGAGGTACACAGCTTACTCCCTGCCCCACAAAGATGCTCTTTGAATAAAGACAAATAATTTTGTATTATATGTTTTTATTGGTTATTTATTCGCAATTCACATTTCATGTGAGAAGCATTTCTGTGATTTGCTGTTAAGTATAAAATCTCTGACTAGCTGCTGAACACCTTCACATGTATTTTTCCAGTCACAAGTAGGGTACCATTTTAGTAAATGAAGGCTAGATTTTATTAAACAGCAGACCAAATGGTCATATGGCAGGAAATGCACTCTGACCCCATCCTGTCACTCCTTAAAAGACCCACATGAAACAGGCAGGGTGTCAAAATAGGATATGGATTGGTTCAACTGGTGTCAGCAATCTCACTGAAAAGCAGAGGTTCCCAATGAATGAACATGTTAGCATTGGTGGTCAGGGTAAAGTTGGGGTAACTAGGTCAAAACTGACATAATCGTACTGCCTGACAAATGAACGAAGAATAATAGGTGTGTGAAAATCAAGGATTCTACTTTCAAGACTATTTACTGCAGCCTGAAGCTGTGACATGCGACATTAAAAAGTAATGTGATTGTAGTATAGTCAGATCAGTGTTAAGAAAATAATTCACAATAATCATCAAATGGTCTACATTTTTGTTACTGCATCATCATTCTGGGTTTCACAGCTGTCTAAAACAATTATCACGTTTGATCCTTCACATGCACATAAAGACAGACTCACATGTAAAAGTAAACATGCATTATACAGAATAGAATTATTTATATTTTCATTGAGCATCATCAACTTAAAAAATATTCTTTAAGATAATCTTTTAAACAACCTAAACAAGGTTGCTCTGTTTTACAGTTGTATTGTCACATGACTTTAGCTACTACAGATGGTCACAGGTCACTGTTTCTCTAAATGTCAGCTTAAGGTAGAAGAAACCTTATTAAATGTCTTTGTTATTCTTAGAGGTTATTCTTATGCAATAGGCAAGGTGTCACATTGGACAATATCTGTAACTTTTAATTATTTTCTGTATTTCATTGAAAGTTTTCCACAGCACTGCTAGAAAATGGGTTGTTGTACACATTATATATTTTATCAAACATAATAGCCTATGTTTTATCACTAAAACAAAGAAAAACATGGGAGTGCGCATTGATAAATCCCGTTCAAATGTGTTTAAACACGCATGGATTACAAGCTTTTTATTCGAGGTACAGTATGTTTCGTTAAAAACGAATATCAGCTATTGTGTTGGCTATTTGTAGATTTATTGTCAACAAAGCAGTTGTATATCAGCAAGGGTTGGTCGAAATAGTAGGATTTTCAGCAGGTGGCGGTAAAGCACCTATTAGCTGGTTTGCCAACCGCCAAAAACGCTTAAGAAGAAGAAGAAGAATAGTAGGATTTTGATGAGAGCTGCGGGCTGTGTAACTTCCTATGTTTACTACCGGGCAAGATGGCGGCGCCCACGTAACGACAGCGCGGAGCACGCTGAGTTTAGAATAAAAGCCTTATTTTTCTTGAGAATTCAATCTGAAAACAAATTTAAACACCAACTGAACAAACGAAAGTTTTTTTTTCGGTCGATCGCCTACATTGTATCGATTAATTTATCATGTTGCACAGCGCATTGGAATCTGAAAGAGCTGTGAAATGTTCACGAGCATGCATGTGTGTTTAGAGCTGCTGGTTATCGTGTCGATAGAGACAAATCACGGGGAAACACAAGACCATTGATGCTTTTAGTGGAAGTATAAGCAGTACAGTAAAGGCATGCGGTGTGTGAAGGCATTGCAGCTCACCCTTGCGGTCGTCAAACCAGATGCTGTGGCCCATCCGCTCATTCTGGAGGTGAGATGACACTACACTGCACCTGTTTGATTATATAAATAATTAAAGAAAAATTCAACGAACTTTGTGGAGTCTACATTACATACATCATGTGGATGTGCTATTTTTGAGTCCCCCGTTGACAGAAGCAACTGAAATTCAGTAGGGGGTCTGTGACTTGTTAAAAGGCCTATATCTTAGTAATAAGATTTTGATTATAAACTCCAATTACTACATGAAAGTGTATTTTCTCTAACAGTTGTTTTGTATTTGCTATTTTGTAGCAAATTATTCATTTACTTGGGTAGTTAAACCAATATTGAAAATGCTGTCATTATTTACTCAAAGGTAGTTCCAAACCTTTATGACTTTTTTCCCTGCAAAAAAACAAACATAAGAAGATATTTTGAAGAATGTTGGTAACCGGACAGTTTTGATGAGCTTTGGCTGTCATTGTACAGACAAAAAACACTGACTTATATATATATATATATATGTGTGTGTGTGTGTATGTGTGTATATGTATACATATGTATGTATGTATGTATGTATGTATGTATATGTGTGTGTGTGTGTATTATGTATTCAAATGAGAGCAATAAAAATTAAAGACTTACTAAAACTGCATGTCGTGTGACCATTAATCAACATCAGAGAACTATGAACATGCAAATGTGAAGTATGAAATGCAAAATAATTTGAAATATTATAAAAATTAATTATATAAATCTAGAAGTTTCAGGGGGTACTTCAAGTAAATATTTTAGGTTAAAGGCTGACAAAAAAGTTTGGGAATCCCTGGCTTACTTCATATAGTTACTTACCCCGCTATAAAAAAAATTAAACCTATCATGAGCAATATTCACTGGAGTAACAAGTGTGACAACTAGCCCCAGTCTCCCCTATCCCCGTCCTGCTGAATGTTACCCTTTTAATGAAGAAAGATGGATGTCTTGTTGTAACTCAATATATGTGGAGGCTTAAAGCTACATAATCATTTGTCTTTACTATTAAAACAAGCCAATGTCTCGCCTGATTTAATTTCCGCTGTCTGTTGCTTTAAAGAGATGAAGGTGCTTTTAATTAGTAACAATTTCCTCATGCAACGTGGTTTACAAACTGAAGCCCTGATTGCTTTAATTTACACCACCGAGACTAAACCTCTTAATTAACTATTTTTATTTCTATGCTAAGATCCTTTGTCGTCTTGTTGTTGAGGGCAAACATGAAATGAAAAGACCTACAGCAAAACTGCAACAGGCTTCCATTAGCATAGCAATGCATTTTCACCGACAATGAGTTTTAGTTTTAAGAGATGCAGATGGGCACAGGAGCACAGAAACATTTGAATATAATATTTCTTTTCATTTCAGGCTCTTCATCAGAAGATTCTCGAAAACTTCATTATAGTCAGAAAGAAGGATCTGATGTGGAGAACAGAAGATTCAGAAAAGTTTTATGCTGAACATGCAGGTAGAAAAGGATCGCTCTTCCTATAAATCCACTGCATGAATGAAAAAGGTCTGTGTTTGTAACAGATCGAATGGTTAAGTACATGTGTGATGCGTGATTTTAAACAGGGTGAGTCATAGTAAAGGCTTCACATAATGTTGACACAGCATGTGGAGAGAGAACATGGTACTCAGTCTCAGCTTATCATACATATCCTGCATCCAAAGAAAAGCAGCTGCCTCACATTCATATGTCTGTATTATGTATGCAAGAGCCTTTTCAGACCATATTAACCATAAACCACATCAACCTCGTTGGCTTATTCCTAGTGGATAAATTGATCAAAAGATAAGCAGCAGTTTATTTTTGGTTATCATCCCTGACTGTTTTTATTTTACAGGACGTTTTTTCTATCAAAGACTGGTTGAATTCATGTCAAGGTAAATGTTTATTGTCATTTCTCCACTAATCATTCAAGTGCTTATGGTTAATAATGTTTTTGTAAAAAAAACACTTATTTGATATAATGGCTCTCTGAAGGAGCTAGAAGGAGGTTTATATTCACAGGTATATTTTTATGTACAGGATTGTGGACATACAGTATATTTGTATGTATGATTAAATAATTTGAAGCTTTAAGCTGTAGATCTATCTATTGATCTAATATATATGAAACAATATATGTATAAATAATATATATATATATATGTGTGTGTGTATTTTCTGTTTCATTTTAATTTAATTTTGTGTCAGGCACAGTGTGTGCCTGACGAAGATCTTTGACCGAAACATTGGCACTTTTAAGTATTTCTAAATAAAGGGAGAATAACAGTGTGCAGATCTTTTTTGTATTATTTGATAAAGGTAAAACTTGTTCATAGTACCAGGAAGAGGAACAACTGCTGTAGAATTCTTGAAACTGTATGTTATTGGACTGAACATGCATTTATGGAAGTCAAAGGTTGACCATGTAACTAACCCCTTGTAGCTTCACGAGTCTTGACAACAGCTTTTCCTCAAATTACCCTCTGAGCTGATTATCCTACAGGTTCACAGACATTATTCATTAAAGGCAGTTAAATCACTGCATTCAGAAGGAGTGGAAAGGAATGGATGTACTTGATTTAGCTTTGTGTTCTACTTGAATATTAACACATACTCTACCATTCAAATGTTTGGGGTCAGTAAGAAGTTGTTAATACTTTCAATCAGCGAGGATGCATTAAATCGATCAAAACTGACAGCAAATAAATTTATAATGTTATAAATATTTAAAATAAATGTTTTTTGAACTCCATTCAATATAACAGCACAACTGTTTTCAACATTGATAATAAAAAAATCAACTTGAGCACCAAATCAGCATATTAAAATAATTTCAGAATAGATTACATTTTAAAATGATGAAAACAGAAAAGTTGTTTTAAATTGTAATAATATTTTACAATATTACAGTATTTTGTGTTATATAAATGCAACCTTGGTGAGCAAGATTTCTTTTAAAAACATTACAAAAAATGTTACTGACCCTAAACTTTTGAGTGGTAGTGTATTTTAAATTATTGTGAAACTACAGATGCTGTATGCTGTACTGTTGCTCTTCCTCTCAAAAAGAATAATTAATGCAGATATACAGTGGGTACGGAAAGTATTCAGACCCCCTTAAATTTTTCACTCTTTGTTATATTGCAGCCATTTGCTAAAATCATTTAAGTTAATTTTTTTTCCTCATTAATGTACACACAGCACCCCATATTGACAGAAAAACACAGAATTGTTGACATCTTTGCAGATTTATTAAAAAAGAAAAACTGAAAAATGCTCAGTATTTAGTAGAAGCACCCTCTTGATCTAATACAGCCATGAGTCTTTTTGGGAAAGATGCAACAAGTCTTTCACACCTGGATTTGGGGATCCTCTGCCATTCCTCCTTGCAAATCCTCTCCAGTTCTGTCAGGTTGGATCAGATTTAATCAAAAATATCTTAAATTGTGTTCCGAAGATGAACGAAGGTCTTACGGGTTTGGAACAACACGAGGGTGAGTAATTAATTACAGAATTTTTGGGTGAACTAACCCTTTAACAGTTAAAGGAATAGTTTTAAAAATTAAAATTTGCTAAAAATGTACTCATCCTCAGGCTATCCAAGATGTAGATCAGTTTGTTTCTTCATCACAACTGATCTGGAGAAATTTAAATCACTTGCTTGGATCCTATGTAGTGAATGGGTGCCATCAGAATGAGAGTCAAAACAACTGGTAAAAACATAAAAGTAATTACAAGTAATCCACATGAATTCAGTCTATCAATTAACATCTTTTGAAGTGAAAAGCTGAATGTTTGTAAGAAACAAATCCATCATTAAGGCGTTATAACTTTAAAGTTGAAACTGTTGCTTCTGGACAAAATGCAAGTCCTCTATCCATAATACCGCTTCCTCCAGTACGGACGCAACGGTTTAAAGTTAAAAACATGTTAGTGGTGGATTTGTTTATTACAAACATGCAGCTTTTCACTTCTCAAGATGTTAATTGATGGAGTTGTGTGGATTACTTGTGGATTATTGTTAGTGATGTTTTTATCAGCTGTTTGGACTCTCATTCTGACGGCACCCATTCACTGCAGAGGATCCATTGGGAAGCAAGTGATTTAAATTTCTACAAATCTGTTGTGATGAAGAAACAAACTCATCTACATCTTGGATGATCTGAAGATGAGTAAATTTTCAGCAAATTTTCATATTTGGGTCAACTGTTCCTTTAACTGGCTAAATAGACTAGATCAAATAAATATCGAAACAGTTAATAACCTCTCTAGAAAAGGCCTAATGAGTGTTTGTTTTAAAACTCTAAATATTATCCTAAACCATAACACGGTTTTACAAAATAAAGACAAATTTCTTAAATATTTTAAATGATAAAAATGTTCTACTATTCTAAAGTTTCAACATTTTCTTTCTTTCAGATTCAGTTGAATCTGCCAAGAGAGAGATTTCATTTTTCTTTCCAGAATTCAATGCAGATGAGTGGATGTCGAGGGAAGAGCCACGTTTTAGGTTGGGACTTACTGAATATGATGAGGAGAGACAAATTCATACTCTCCAGGACACATGCTGATCACTGGTCTGATGGTGCTTTTACAGGACTACATGAATATGACTTTCACCGGATGTTTCAGCAATTGATGTTTTCTCTGCATTGCCATGTTACACTTTTGTGACCACAAAATATCTCCACCGCAGCTCTGCCAACACTATTCTATTCATTTGTATGTGTTTTATATGTATGTATAAATTAATATTTGTTCTAGCTTTGTAGTAGATGTCAATAAATGTTTGCCTCAACGTAGCAAACTCTAAACACAGTTCTTTTTTAAGTTACACAGTATCCCTGTTATGATATACTAACAGAATATAGTTAGGACTGCAAAGGTGTAACAATGGGAATTTAAAATATATAAAGAGGTTTTTGAAACAGCATTCCTTTCCATTTAGGAAAATTTGTAAATTGTGTAATGATTGTTGAATGTCCATTTGACACTTTTAAGATTCCTTAAAACAGTGGGGGGTTTTGATTTCAATTTTATGAGATTCCTTTGAGAAACCCCAAAAAATAATTGTAAAATATCCTGACAACCACATTATTCTTTAGATTAACTTGACATTTTACATTAAGGCTCAATTAATTAACATTAGTTATTGCATTAGGTATCAGGAACTTACAATGAACAATACATTTTTAATTTTTTTATTCATTGTTACATCAGTTAATTATAAACCATTGCTCAAAAAATATTTAGGCTTATATATTCAAGATTTTAATTTCTAATTTATAAAATTTCCAACCATTTGGATTAAACCATTTTAATATTAATAAACATTATGATGAATATTTATCAGTCATACATGAATGAAACAAGAATGAGATTTATTTAATAGTATTAAAGTATTGTCGCCTCTGGCTTGCTTAGTTGGGGACACTTCATTTCCAGCGATATCGTCGCCTTGATTGCACAGAGTAATAGTATTAAAGCAAATACGTTTTAAATGCGCAATAACCAGGTTTATAAATTCATCATCACTCAATTAAATTTATTAATTGCATACAGTTTAACTAATTGAATCTTGCTTGTTCCACAACTAGCATTATTTGAACCATATTCATACTTTTTAACTGATTTTATTGAACTGTTTTCAAAATCAACCGATTTAATGCCAATTTTAAGGAATTTGAAAATATGACTTTAAATAAAATGGATTCAAATTCACAATAATAACCTATGCCAAGTGTACCTAATGTTATTTTTTTTTTTACAAATGAGTAATAAATATAAAATAAAAATACAAATATTAGTATATGTAGAAATTAACATTAACCTATATTAATAAATGCTGTAAAAGTATTGTTCATTGTTACTTCATAATACCTAATGAATTAATGTTAATATATAGAACCTTTTTGTAAAATGTTAATTCAGAGACTGAAGCAAGAGAAAGATTGGGATACAGTAATAGTTATTATGCACTTCCAAATTACCACAATAGATATTTAATTACTCAACAATAAACATCATCTTCCAGTCAGTAAAGCAGTGATATATCAAACAATATTGGAATAACAAAACAGAGCTGCTTTATATTCTTGCATACTACCTTTCGCAGTAGTGCTAGCTTGCTACAGAAGCTGTAATTAGGTTTTGAACAAATGTTTGCACTTGTACCCCAAAAGGCTAAAGGCAACAATAGTGTGGTAGTAAGAGCCCTGATTTTCAAATCCAAAATCAAAATTAAAGCAGTACATCAACTTCAAGCCACCCTTTTTCTGGGAAAAAATGTGTGTTGTTGGTATGTTTTTTTTAACTATGCAAGTATAATTTTTACACTTTTCACAAAATCAATCAGCCGGTCGTTAAGGTCCACCTATCCTGTGCTTTGAGTATAAGTACAGTAGATGCTTTTACTAAGATTCTTTTTGTTTGCAGCAAATATATATATATATTTTGACAGACATTACAGTGGAAAGATGTACATAAAAAATAGACATTATTAAAGGGGTCCTATTATGCTCTTTTACAAAGTTTTGATTTTGTTTTGGGGGTGTACTAGAACAGGCTCTCATACTAGGTTGTTCGAAAAACACATTATTTTTCACATATTTT
>NW_015624837.1:1219634-1247733 GCF_001515625.1 Sinocyclocheilus rhinocerous
TTCGTTGTAGTTTTTGAAAAGTGATTTCTGTTAAATAAAATATCTCCTTTTGAAGTGGACTTTGAACTTTGCAGATCTTTTTTATGCTCAAACAGCAACATTACAGACTAACTAAAGTTGAAAAAGTGAAAAAGCATAATAGGACCCCTTTAAATCAGTCAAGTGGAACTAAATAATGAAACTAACAATTAACTGACCCTTGAAACCCGTTAATCACAGCACTGATGAACTTCTTCATTTAGGTCATCCCTGCTTTTTACTTCTTTGGTCCCTGACATCTTCACCAAATCTTTCCTGAAACCCAAGATACAGTCTTCATGAGGTCTTGGGAAACACCTCATTGAGGCAACGAGTCAACTACTGCGTCCATCAAACCGTCCACCGGTTTCATGACCTCGTAGGTGGTTTGTGATGTTTCCTTGATCTTCCCGCTCTTATCCACCTGCCGGATACTTTGAGTCACAGTGATGGTCACTTGCTTGGTGGACATCCGGTTGTCCTGCCATTTGGTCTAATGATGACATTGAAAGATTATAATTATTATGACATAATTATTACCAAATCTTTTTAACATTTTATTACAGTTTTCCCTCAATTGCTTAGACAACCTATCACATTTCTCAGATAAATAATCAAAAGGTCACATTTTATTTCCTAATTTTTTTTAATTTCAGTTATAGTTTTCAATGCAACGTTTCACATTTTAATTTAGTTTAAACTTGCACTAAAATAATTAAATCTAAAACAGAGATAAAAATTTATTTAAAAAAATATTTAAAAATTGACAAAAAAATGACAACAAAACAAAAACTTTAAATGAGATTAAAATGAAAAATATAAAAAGAAAAAGAAATTCAAATATGAATAAACATAATAGTATCTCAATGATACTAAAATAACACTGGTCTGTTTTTCATGCACAATATCAATTGTTTTAATCAGTGTGCATAATTGTATTAATTGTATTACTGTCCACTTTAATAAAAATTAACAATAATGATCAATTATTTTCGGTATAATAAGTCAAAAGAAACACATTTCTGGTGTGGTGTGGATGAAGCGTTAAATAAGACAAGGGTCAGAAACACTGATTTAGTTTACAGTGTCTTGTTCACACATGCTGCATGCAGAAGACTAAACCAAAAAAAAAAAAAAACCTTATGTTCTATTAAAATACTTACTATTTCCTCAGTTCGTAACACGCTCCTCCTCTGCACTGTGGTGCCAGAAGAAGACAGCACTTCCTGTTCTTGAGAAGAGAGGATTGCAGGGGTGCTGCCAGGTTTCATGTCATTCAGACCCACCTCAGACATGGCAGAACACACTTTCAGATATGCCTGAGCTGGAGCAGGCAGACCATCATCAAAGAAATCTGTGGTCAGAAAGAAATATGGAAGTTATTTATTCTCTTTAACAAAATCACTGTAGTGGTGACTGACACTGTAGTCAGAAATATTTCACGTATGGGTGGAGGTACAAAATAAATGTAAATGAATAATCAAATTCATATCTATCTATCTATCTATCTGTCTGTCTGTCTGTCTGTCTGTCTGTCTGTCTGTCTATCTCATCAGTAGATAGTATTCCTTTAATTGTCATATTATATACCTTATATAAATTAAATAAATTAAAAATCAATATATTAAAATATATACATAAAATATACATAAATAAATATATGTATGATTTATAAATTATTTCTAAATCATACATACGTACAACACTGGTGTATACAAGGCCAATTTGTTAAATAAAAATAAATAAAATAAAAACAGTAATACTGTGAAATATAATACTATATTTACTAATACAGACTATATTTATATATTTATAATATATACTCGATATGCTATATTTACTAATATAATAAAATATTTTAAAATGTAATTTATTTCTGTGATGGTAAAGCTGATGTTTCTTGAGCAGCAAATCAGTATATTAGAATGATTAGTATCATGTGACACTTAAGACTGGAGTAATGATGCTGAAAATTCAGCTTTACCAACACAGGAATAAACGGCATTTCAATATATATTTAAATAAAAAGCAGCTATTTTAAATTGGAACAATATTTCACAATGCTACTATTTTACTTTTTTTTAATCAAATAAATGCTGCCTTGGCAAGCATATAAGAAAAAAAAATTATTATTTACATAATAATAATAATAAAAACAATTATTTCAAACTTTTGACCAGTAGTATATATATATATATATATATATTCTGACATCTTCCTAACAGGGCTAAAAATCCTGAAACAGAACACCTAAAAAAATTATTCTAGTAGTCATAGTCAAGACTGTCTTGTCTATCTGATTTAATAATCTGCTATCAATTTATTTTTATATGATCATTTATCCACTGTAGCTGCCTTAAAGGGTTAGTTCACCCACAAATTACTCACCCTCAAGTCATCCTAGGTGTATATGACTTTCTTCTTTCTGACGAATCCAGTCGAAGTTATATTAAAAATGGTCTTTGATCTTTCAAGCTGTTTAATGCCACTCAGCGGGTGTTGCATGCATCAGCAATTCAACAATTCTGCACAAAGCGGTAAGGAGCGCTTATTGTGTTCATCCTGGCTCGTATTGTCGTACTGAAGTACTAAAGGGATTTAACCATCTCCATGGCAACAAGAGGCCTACTTGAATGAATTGCTCACCAACAGCAGCCTCGCAACACTTTCCCTGTCCGTCTTGAAAGGGAATATTATTCGAAAAGTTTGACATGTAAAACTGGAGTGACTAAGGTGAAATGATATGTTCAGCTAATTAAATACGAAGACATTCATTTCAAAAGCGTTCAAAAATGAGATATGAAATATGATCTCAGTCCGTTCTCACCGATGTTGGCAGTTTTCTCTGATGGGAAGCCCACCTCTGAAGAGTTTTCTGAGGGGATGCTCTGGATGGAGGACAGGGGTATGTCTGTGTCCGTGCTCGTCAGCCAAGTGGACTCTGTCTCTTTGGTCCAGCTCTCCATATATCTGGGCTCCAACACATCTGTCCTGGAGCCTCCACAACCCATGATGTCAAAAACAAATCCACACCTACACAGCCTTGGATTCTAGGTCCATTACAATACCTCCCGAAGAGCAAATGAAAGGTAGATGTTTGTTATATGGTGTTCACTGAGTGATGTCATTTATTATTTATGTTATGTCATTTAGTATCAGCAATCCATATCAGCGTCATGTGACAGGCTGATACAAACCTTGCTGCTCTCTCTCTCTCTCTCTCTCTCTCTCTCTCTCTCTCGATGTGAATGATGCTGACTCTTCCATCTCTTGTCCCTAAAATGTACAGCATAT
The DNA here is from genome assembly GCF_001515625.1 of Sinocyclocheilus rhinocerous. Lineage (NCBI taxonomy): Eukaryota > Metazoa > Chordata > Actinopteri > Cypriniformes > Cyprinidae > Sinocyclocheilus > Sinocyclocheilus rhinocerous. The sequence continues at coordinate 1,222,947 of NW_015624837.1, forward strand.
CGAGATTACATCGAGGTATGTGTCGTACAAAATGATTGTGGATCTTTTTGACAGCGCTTAAAAATCCACTACTGTTAAAGTGCAGTTTATGTGTTAGGCTACAGCATTGTGATATTCATATCTCCCTTCAGGCTGAAGGCATTCGTGTGTTTGTTTACTGAACACAAAATAATAATATAGAATAACTTCTATAATCAAGAACAAAATTGCATGTTTGAGAATAGTTTTGATAACAGCAGTTTGTTATTTGCTGTTATTGTACAGCAAGGTCCATTCAAGAATTGATTACATTTAACTGAAATCGCAATGAATCAGCATTTGATTCCATTTCTGAAAGATATGCCTTTTAGATAATGGCAACTGCCCTACTAATGTGATTTAGATAAATAATTGGTTTGACTGTAATGTGCAACATGGAGGTTTCAGCTATTCATAACAATCTGCTCTTGTGTGTGTGTGTGTGTGTGTGTGTGTTAAAAAAAAATTTAATTGCAACTTTTTACCTCACAATTTATACTTTTCTTTTCAAAATTACGAGTTTATATCTCACAATTCTTCATTTACATCTTGCATTTCTGAGAATTACCTTTATTTGTTTATTTTTATCCTGTGGTGGAAACAAGCTTCCACTGATAATATAAGTACAACCAGTACAAACAATATCATGATATGTACAATTTCTATTTCTTCATCAAAGCACACCATCCTTAGCCTCATCACTTCAATGCAGTCAGGTTGCCCATATCTCCACATAAAGGATTTCCACTCATTCAGACAAGGTTCAGTCCATTCCACATCAACTTTTCTAGCCAAATGATCTTTAGTTGGTTAGCTCTATATCCCTGTGTCAAAAAAAAAAAAACGTATAAAAAAGATGTATCCCTTTATAATACCCCAATCCCAATAGCAGTATTTACACCATTTTTATGTGTGATTCAGATGATTACTGTGTGTTTGTTTGTTCCAAACCCATTCACCATACATAGGCCCTAATGCTTGAAGTTGCCATTGCGTTCCACATTTGTCTGTCAATGAAACCCCTGCTAAACAAAGCAACTAATGAAAAGAGAGACAAGATTTCAGAAAATGCAAGTGTTTAAAACTGTGTATGTGTGAATGCACTGTGTATATAAAAACAATTTATAAAAACTGTGTATGCATTTATGACCCTGATGTGCTTTCAAAATGATTGTGTAAAGCAGAAAACTAAAGGATAAACGTTAGCTGCAGTGTTATAGTCATCAAACATCTGTCTGACAGTATATTACATGCATATCTCAGCTCTTTTATGAGAATGTTCCTCAGTGCTGGAGGAAACAAATGACTGAATGTGCTTGAACACTGAACTAGACACCATAACTGCGAATATTATAGGCCAATAGGAAAATTTTGTAAACCTTTTATTAATCACTGTAACTTGCAACACTAAAAGATGTCATAAAATGCTGGCGGGAAGCAATTTGGTTGGGTTTTAAAATCCACCACACAGCCAGTAAAACACTAAGTGAGCATAGCAGTTAAATCACTGAGTCCTGTAGTGTGGTGATATTCGGCTCTTTTTGCCAGATGAGGGCAGTGCAGGCACTGTTTTGAGAGGATCACTATATTGTCTTTCTAGTTTTGACCTACAGTAACATTGGGTAGTTGTTCTAATTTGTTGCAAAGTAGGGTTAAAACTGAGGCCTACACAACAACATTGACTGTTGTGCCATTTATCTCTTTAAAATAGAGGGGAAAACAGCAATACTGAAATATTGATGAAATATTGTAATTTATACAAATGGGTTTGTATTTGAATATATTTTAAAATGTATTTTATTTCTGAAAGCTGAATTTTCAGCAGCCATTACGCCAGTCTTCAGTGTCACATGATCCTTCAGAAATCATTCGAATATACTGATTTGCTGCTCAAGAGACATTTATTATTATTATCAGTTTTGAAAACAGTTGTGCTGCTTAATCATTTTTGTGGAAATGGTGATACATTTTATTTCAGGATTCTTTTATGAATAGAAAGGTCAAAAGGTCTTACAAATCTTCTGTAACATCATAAATGTCTTTATTGACATTACTGCCAATTTAATGTGTCCTTGCTAAATAAAACTATAATTTTTATTTATTTATTTTACATCTTACTGGCTCCAAACCTTTTAGCCTTTACTTTATGTCACAGCCATGAATATGATTTACTACTTGCTAGCTGCTGTTGGTATTAAGGGGACGGACACTGAATCTAGAAAGCATCTGATTGGACAAAAATCTGTGTAGTGCAGGATTTTATATTATATCTGTCAACGTTTAGAAGTACACTATAGCATTTAGATGAGCTCAAAGCTACACGCATGGACTACAAGTGTAATCGGGGCTTTAATACCATAAAACATTACTCAAGCTCATATCTGCTACCCACAGACATCCTCTATTGTATTTTATTTCTGACTTGTTTTATGCTTGTTGTTACCCCTCCAAATACAGCCCCTTCTTTTAAAAGCACATTCATTGTGCTCAGTGCAGTGGTGCAGTTAACTTTGAAATGAATAAAAGGAAACTTTTTGCTAAATGAAAGAGAAAACCATGCCAACTGCATTTTGTACAAGCTCTTTTTTCATCTGGCCAGAACTGTTACTTTTCTCACAATAACACTTCCCTACTTTATATGCAGTGAGAGTATAGTTGCCCACACTGGATTTTGCTTTGTCAAGGTGACGGGATCCTGCTTTCTGTGTCTAAGCTAAGATTCCCATCAAGACTAGCTTCTCCTGGCAGAATATACTCCACTCTTCTGATCCCACAATTTTTCGCTCAGTCGAGCCAAGCCCAGTCCACACAACGCTGGGAGCTAAATCCACCTCATCTATCACAGCCAGACCTGATGCAGTCGGCACACACATATAGTGTATATGAGGAGGCACCAAACTAAATAATCTCACAGCCCTAAAACAGGATCAGGTGTGAACAATTTTTAGGGATGTATGATATATCAGTACCATCGGTTATCAGCTAGTTTTGGTAGATACTGAATATTAAATTGTGAATACTCATTTCATCTTTTTACATTTAGATTCACCGTCATCTAACGCACTCTTAAAGGAATAGTTGACACATAAATGAAGATTTGCTGAAAATATACTCACCCTCAGGCCATCCAAGATGTAGATGAGTTTTTTTCTTCCTCACAACAGATTTGGAGAAATGTATCATTACATCTCTTGCTCATCAATGGATCCTCTGCAGTGAATGGGTGCCATCAGGGTGAGAGTCCAAACAGCTGATAAAAACATCACAGCAATCCACACCACTCCAGTCCATCAATTAACCTCTTGTGAAGTGAAAAGTTGAATGTTTGAAAGAAACAAATCCATCATTAATGAGTTCCCTCCTGATTCAGACAGGATGACTTTTTAACTGGAGAAAGCAATATTAATATACATAGGACTCATATTTTGGGCAGAAGCAACGGTTTGAAGTTAAAATGCCTGTCATGGACAAATCATGGACTTGTGTCTTGCAAACACACAGCTTGTGGATTACTTAAATTACTTGTGGATTATTGTGATGTTTTTATCAGCTGTTTGGACTCTTATTCTGACGGCACCCATTCACTGCAGAGGATCCATTGGTGAGCAAGTGATGTAATGCTAAATTTATCCAAATGTGTTCCAAAGAATCTCATATGGCCTGAGAATGAGTACATTTTCAGCAAATCTTTTTTGGATTAACTATTTCTTGCAAGTCAACATTTAAAATCACTAATAACTGATTTTAGTTTTAGTGCTTTAATTTCTTTAGGCAAAATAACATAGACGTTTTAGATCTCTCTATTAATCGGTTATCACTAATTATCGGCTTATCAATATTGGCCAGAATTTTAAGATCAGTGTCTCCCTAGCATTATTACTTACTTACAAAAGACAACAAAGTGCCATTTCATTTTTGAAAAAATAAAAAAAAACTTAAAGGGGTCATATGATGCGATTTCAAGTTTTCTTTTCTCTTTGGAGTGTTACAAGCTGTTCGTGAATAGATAAGATCCCTAAAATTGCAAAGACTAACGTCTCAAACCCAAAGAGATATTCTTTATTTAGGTTAAGACTCGTCCACGCCCTCCACTTCTTTTTAGCAACATCACATGACCCCTTTAATGAAACAGTTTGCACTTTTTGATTTTACCTTAAAAAATAAGGAACTTATTTTTCAGTATTTATTTGGCCACTGCACTACAAATGAATAGCTGTGCATTGTACCTTTCAGCACATGTAAATCAGCAGTGCTCTGAAGCGTCAGTCTGCTGTGGTTATATTCCAGTCAGTACAGAGTCTTTAACTGGGGAAGAAGAATCTATGGAATTCATTAGACCTTGATGGTCTCTTGTTGACGGACCTTTCGTCTGTTTCCTTTTACTACAGTAAATGAAATGTGGACAGCTTATTTAAAAATGCTGACCCCTGCGCTGACTAAGGATTTAAGCAGAATAAAAGGACTTGGCATAAACAGCAATGTTTAACTTAAAAAGCTCAAGCATATTAGCATAATAAGAGCTTACATGTTGACAGATGGAAGCAGCCTGTGGATGTCAACTAGCCAGCTGGCCCTTCCTGATATTTTGGAAATGTTCTGATTTTTATTTTATTTTTTTTGTTCGTCAGGCATAACAATTTTTGACTTTTGCATGCTTTGCTTTGTGCTGCTTCATTTTCCAACAGACAATAGACAGTGAATGGTTCAGAGTCCAGGAATGTTCCAGACTGAGCATTATCAATAGCTTGTTTGGCAATGATGAAAGGACAGTCTGTAACAATTTAGCTCCATATGAGCATTTTTGAGAAAACAAACCTTTAATAAACAAAAAGCCAGACAAAACTTTTCATTAAACATTAAAGAGACATTTAGAGCGATGCACAGCAGTTTACTGAATAAATGTGCTGCAGATTTGGAGTTGGTCTTTGGCATGGCAATATTGGTTTGGCTCTCTTTGTGCTTTAGCGACAGTTTCCACTACAAAAAGCACATAATGCCTAGCTTCACTGTTAAAAGATAAACATTATTTTCCTCTTTTCTAAAAGAAAAAAAAAACATTTATAAAATATGAGCAATATGCAACATGCTTTGCTGAGATATACAGTACATATGTGATAGAGTAATATGAAAGAAAGAATTGTTCTTCCATTTCACATCACAGCAATGTTCACCCATGTGAAAAACAAGTGCACTTAATTGTACTGAACATGCGGTTGTAGTGTACTTCACATTTTCAAAGTATATTTTTAAAAATCTGTATTTGTAGATTTTATAATATTAATGAAATAAAAGGCCACTTGATAGTTCTTAAAGAGAGTACTTTTTATGACTATAACTAAATCATGTTTTAATAATCTTTTGACATGCTTTAAAGGACACTTGTGTTGATATGCTGACTAACATACTAAAGCACATTTGAAGTACTTGATTATAATTTAACTGAAGTGTGTTATTCAATATTGCATCTAAAGTATGTATATACTGTATGTATATATATACTGTATATATGTGTGTATGTGTGTGTGTGTTATATATTGTATATATTAGTTTACATTAAATGCTTGTCAGTGCACTTCAACCATTTTTCAAAGACAACAGAAAAAATTATGAAATTACATATAAGGTCCTACTTAAGTGGGTCAAAAAAGCATTTTAAAGTTTAACTAATTGCATCTAATATACAGTAAATCTAAACTATGATACATTTGAATTTAATTGCAATCAAGTGTCAAAAACATCACATTCAGTTTACACTTAAATGTATTCTTTTAAAGTATATTATTTTTGTAATACTCTTTTTCAAATTATGCTGAACTGTACTTCTTTTTCATATGGGGAAAATTATGGAGATATTGTATGCAATAATTAAAAAGCCCATCATAGTCTAAGTCATAGTATGTTTTGGTCCTGTTTTGTTTTATAGAGGTAAGTGTATGACTGTGTACTGGCAGATGTGATCTGGAATCAGCAGTGACATATGTGTTTAGATGAAAACATGTGAAGATGAGTAAGATGTCTCCTTTGCATGATAAATTATCCTAAAATAATGGACAGTATAAGAGCCTATATACAGCATCAAATCAATCTTTCTAAAGCTTGTCAACTGCATTGATTACCTGTATTGAATGAGTAGTGTGTATGAATTAAAAAGAGTAAAATGCATGTCTAAAAGTAACCTGCCGCAGGGAATTCACATCATGCTGACTAAATGGAGAAGAGAAGCAGCTTGACACATTCTGAGTCCTTAATGGACAGCACATCATTCCGACTGACAATCCATTCTTCAATTTCTTTAGCCTGTTTAAAATGATCTTCTACAATTCTTTTTTTCCTCTTGTTCATCCAGATGTTGTACCTAAACTCAAGCATGCAGGTTTTGGGAATAAGCTTGCAAACTGCACTCTTGCAAAACTGCAGGTGTTGCGGTAATATTAATTACAAGGTCATGGAAAAAGTAGTAGTCCCGAGAGCCAAAATGAAATGAATACATGTTTATTATTATTTCAATTTCATCATTATGTTTTAGTGGTAGCGGAGCTCTAGTTTACCCACAGGTTTTTCACACTATAATTATATGTATCCTCTGGTGATAAATATTAATGAAACTATGCAAAACTGTGCAAAAACATTGCATTGTCTTGGGTGCTTAACTGGCACTATTAGTTTGATTTTCTAGCTTGCACAAACCTAATACATGATCTGATATTTAATTGTACTAATAACTGCTAAACTGAGCTCTTAAACTTTCTTAAAGGGACTGGATATGATTTTATTGTTTCATTAACTTTATTCTGTCATGATTTACTTATCATCACAGTTCTTTATTCTGTGGAATAAAAAATAATAAAGAAGCTATTTTGAGAATAAAGAATAAAGAAGATATTTTGAAAAAATGTTTCAACTATTTTTGTTCATACAGTGAACAAAATATACATTTTTTACTTTCAGAGGAAATCAAATCATTGATCAATTTACAGTTCAAATCAATCATTGTGACATGGGTAATAACATCAAATCTCATTGGTTCTTGCATGTCACATGACATATCCTGACATAAATGCCAGTGAGGTTTAGTTACTTTATTGATTATACTACTTTTATATAATTTTTGTAGCTTTACAACTTTTGAACTTTCATAATATGGACAAAGCAGCTGAAAAATTCTTCAAAATATCCTCTTTCGCTCTGCAAAAGAAAGAAAGTCACATTTGGAGCAGCATGAGTTTGAGTAAATTATGACAGCATTTTATTTTTGGGTTAACTATCCCTTTAAATTCACCCTCTTCAAATGACAAAATTAAGTTTTTGATTTAAATGAGAGGGTATTTGTTTATTTGTTTATTTATTTGGATCCCCATTAGCTATGCCCTAAGGCATTGCTATAGTCTTCCTGGGGTCCACACAACACTTAACATTCATCCATTATTACATACATTAAAAAATAAAAAGTTAAATACATTCTCCACATTCCAAAGCATCTCTATAAACATTTCTTCCACACTTTTAATATCTATAACACCTACTATATAAAAAAAACGTATTGCTTATTCAACTAATTCCTATACCTCAACCTATAAGTACAGAATTCCAAGGTATTGTGCTGTTTGTTTCACTGAGCTCTTCAGGTGTTTTGTCAGCGACTATGTTCTGTGGCTATTTTGCTGATAAATGCTTGACAAAACTAGAACAGACAGATAAGCTGACGACAGCGGCACTCTAGTTAGCTAACCTCCTCTTCCACAATAGCTGCAGCACAAGCTTATTTTTGTCTTGCTTTGGCTGCAAACCTCAGAAAACGTTACATTTTTGTATTTGCATAAATGGATGACTTTTAGCATAAAATAAAAACTTTGAATAGGGAAAGAGCAAGTGATTGAGAATGAAAGAAAGGAGAGAGAGCGCAATGATCCAGTAAAGAAGGGTAAGTCCGTTCTTGATGAGTCGGCCTTGGATGACGGCTGAATGACCCTTGCTAAACTCAATATGCAGAGTCATCAGTGAGATCTGACAGACAGAGATGATTTAATGCTCGTGAGGACAGTGGTGGAACTCCTCTTCTATTTGTCCTTTATCATCTCGGCCTGAGAGTTTAGTATAGTTTAGTAGAAGTCGGTGCTGATTTATGTGACTGGAGGAGTTGGAACCTGCAGTTCTCTGCTACTATATATATAGGGAGAGAATGAAATCTGGAGCCTATATTGGTGACAGAATCGTCTTAAAACACACCACATGCTCACACTGGCTTAGTTAATTGATCTGATAATATTGAATAATGCACGAAAGGGGAACGGTGTCATTTTGTATTGTTTTTCTGAAAGTAATACAAATTTTCACCACAGGATCCATAACACATAACATAACATAACATAACATAACATAACAACATATAACATATTTGCAGAATTTGAAATTTACAGCTTGATTTGGAATTATTCTGCTCAAATGATATAAACCTTGATTTGTTTTTTTCTTCACACATTACATTTCATATTTCATTCACAGTCTTCACTATTGTCTCCTTGGTAAGAAAGTACACTAACTTTATTAGGTTAAAATATTGTTTGGTGTGGCGGAAATGATGCCACAACTGCAGAACAGTTGTAAATTTTGAAAAACTTTGAAACTCTTTGTTTATATTGTTTTTTAAATCATATTTTTATGATTAGAATAAAAATATGATAGCATAGTTTGAAAGTCTGGGTCTGGGCAAAGATAAAACAATACATTTTATACATAAAAGTTTTTAGAAAAAAAATTAACAAAAAATTAACAAAATGTAAACCTGTTAGTTATAATTAAAATTCATACCTGAGACATAAAAATGGCACAAGTTGAAGAAACACCTATATCTTGTTTATAACCTCCACAAATGACCAAATAGGAAGCAAACACATTGGTAAGCCTGTGCTATGTTGTGCTGTTGCATGTATGACTGCACATTCTCAAACGTACATTATACTTTCGTGACACTTCAGGGTCTCAAGCTATAAACTGCATGCAGAATATAAATGCAGACATAGGTGTTGAAAAGCAGCACTTTGTAGAACTTAGAAAGTTTATTTCTTTTTGAGAAATTGAAGGAACAGAGTTTTAGTTGTGTCTCATTGCTAGTCATACTTTGCTGGATTACCACATCACTCATTTGAAATGAAAATAATTCTAGTCATAAAACAATACTGGACATGGCAGGACACCACAAAAATCAATACAATACAATACATTATGTCATGACTATTTTCAGGAAAACTGATGGTGTACTTATGTTAGTAGTCCAGAGTTATTCCAACATTCTGCATAAATAACTGAATGTGAGAGAACTCACAAACCATAAAAAAGGTTGATTTCCAGGAAACAACAGTCTCATAGAGTCAGCTAATGACGACGAGGCATAAAACAGAGAGCAGCAGTCCATTTCTATTGCCTAAGAGACTGCAGTGCATTGCTGCCATATAATGGATAGCCTGTGAGTAACTCAGTGAGCCATTGATGATTGGACGCCCTTTCAGCTGCATCACTGCCATTGCAAAGTATTATTTAAAACAATGAATCTTTTAGGTGGTTCTTACAACATGAAAAGGTGATATATATTGTTGCACCTTCTATATTCTCTCCTGCTTCATTATAAGCCAAGACAAAATAAATATTTCTTTGCAGCCTTACATTCTTGTTCTTTGTATACTCACTGCTTGAGTTACAAATGTTTCTTATTTGGTTTAGCTGACATTTTGCATGTCTTTGTGAAGAGTTTTCCAAAACCGTAATTATTTATTCCACACTGTAACACAGATACAGCTTTGCAGATCTTGTGGGAATTTCTGCTTCTGGAGGAGATTTGTTGAGACTTACGACAGCAGGTTTGGACAAGATGTTTTTCATTTCTCTGGGGGAAAATGAACTGCAGGAAGCAAGAACGTTTGGGATTGGGATTAGGGAGATTTCATGTCAAAAGGTGTCAGATCTGATTAGCAAGAAGAGTTTCCTGAGAGACAGGGACAGAGAGGATAATTTGTTTAGGACACGTTTTTGAAGAAGGAGAAAAAGGGCTTTTTATTTCACATCTATGTCCAGATTTTCCAAAAGTTTTGGAAAATGATGTTTAAAGATGGAGATTATGTTTATTTAGTGCACAATTTATGTCTGTTTACAAAATAGATAAACACCAATAAATGGATTTAAAACATTAAGACATTTTTCTATTGGGTCAGTAGAAAGAGACTAGAAATCCTGGGACAACAGGCTCTATGGGACATTATACATATATATTTCACTGCAGAAATTGATTGATCAATTTGACCAAAATAGCCCTCAAGAAAGCTTGGACTGAAATATCTCTCTAAATTAGCACAGAACAGAACCATATTAAATGATGCTACATCTTCTTTAAATGTTTGCCACATGGTGGCAACAGTAACACATATGAGAGCGAAGAGTGTTTGACCCCTCCGTTTAACCAGTTGCTGATCATACTGCATAATACAGTGGGAATAGAAAAGACTCACCCCACCCCTTTAAAATTATCACATTTTGTTGCTTTGCAGCCTGAATTGAAGACGGACACAGTTTTTGTTTTATCCAGCTGTATTCACTCATTGCAACTTATAACATCCAAGTGAAAGATATAACACCAACATGTCAGAAAAAACAAAACAAAAACAGAATCACTGAGTTAGGAAAAGGATCACCCCCTTGTGTCAGTATTTTGTTGAACCACCTTTTGCTTTAATTACAGCCTTTAGTCTGGCCACGACAGTGTATACATGTATATATAAACAACGTAAGATTTTCATAAACACAAAACCCTATACATGCATATCAATGAAGCAAGAAGATATATTTTACAGTTTTGTTGCCTGCTTGTGAAAATATATATAAAACAATCCGAGGAATCTTATTTAAATTATGAAATAAACAACATTTGTAAAATAAAAAAAAAGTTATTACTTGAATTGAGGAAAAAATATTTCACATTCCCTAATGCAAAAAAAAAAAAAAAAGTGACACTAATCATGTGACTCATTGAAACTCGTTAATATTGAAATTAAATTAAGAGTATTCAAATTATTATACCGATAGTACAGTTTATAATTAAAAATGTATTCAAATGCCAGTTTCACTATGGTTTTAGACTTTTGGACAAGAATGTCAAGTACAACAGCTCTTTCAACTTTTTAGGCAGAAATTGTTAGCATAACTAATGCAATCTCTAGTTTTAGATTTTCATAAATTTGATCAACCTCAGTTTTATACAATCACAAAGTAACCTGAGTTTAATACACCGTTAATAAGAATCTGACTTTTGACATTTCTCTCCCACTCACTCTCATTAGCATTAAAATGTGTCATTATTTGAAGGAAATATCAAATAATCTCCTCATACAACGAATGGGATGAATGCAGCTTATTTATTAAACTCAGTGTGATGCAAGGTTTCATCTGGGGTTGTTTGGTAGGCTTCCAGTTATGGTGTGCTGTTTATTTAAACAGCTACCACAAGATATTAAGGTTCAATAAATATGTAGTATTAATATCATGGATATCATGCAGTCATGGCTTCTGAAATCATCCAGCAGGACTGTGGCCTTGATTACAGCAAGGCCACGTGTACAAATTACCTTCATTTATGCAGGGTAGAGTAAAAGAGCATCTCTGCTCACTTATAGGCCCACTGTGATTAAAGCAATCAGTTTTCTAAATGTTAGTTTAGAAAACCGAAAAGCAAAAAAAGGCTCCCATTACCTTGCAATACTGTATGCTAAAGAGCTCTTGAGGATGGATATGTCTTCCTGTTCACTGCTCCTTTGGAAATAACGTATAATGATCTTCTAATGATTGTCAGCATCAACATTTGTTAAATGGACAGAGGTATGAAAGGAGGAATGCTAATAAAGTAATACATAAGGCTAGTGGCGTATGACAGCAAGTATTACAGCCTAAGATATGTATGTCATAAAGTCCAATTTCAAGTGCCAATAGTAAATATGCACACATGTAGGCTATTTACACTTTGAAAATATATAGTATATTTGCAAATGTGATTGCTGTGACTGAAATGTGATTTTCAGGGGACAAGTTCATGCAAAATAAATTTACACTTTGTTTGCAAATGCTTGCAGCAAATGTACTATGGCATCTAAATGGAGGAAAATAAAAATAAATCTAATTTGTCATCTAAACGGGCTGAATATTAAGATTCAGCCAGTAAAGAGATGGTAATGTATGTGATTGAACACAAAAACATTTCATTTTGAATGAAAAGAAACTCTGACCACAAGTCTACACTCATTTCTTCAGTGTTAATAAGCACAAGAGTTTAAGCTGATAAAAAAATAATAATCTGTTGTCACTCACATCCTATTGGCTATAAAGTATGAAGTGGTCAAGTGACAGGGTCTAAAGCCCAGTGAGGTGAACGTGCTAAGGAATTCAGAAACCTTGAGAGACTCGAAAACGAAGATAAGTCCACCTTTTTCTTGTAGGAGAAAAGAATTAGTCCCTTGAAGGTATTGCAGTTCACCGAAAAATGATGTCATCATTTACTTGTTTTGCCAAACTTGCACCAAACTTGTATGACACAAAATGAGTATTTTAATAGAATATTTTAAGTGCTATTTTCCATATAATGTATGCAAAGGACTGACACGGTTGAGCTCCAACAATTGGGGGGAAAAAAATTAAAGTCTTCTGAAACCTTGCAATAGCTTTGAGTGAGAAACAGACCAAAAACCAAGGCTCATTGGAAAAAACGTGCCTGTGGTGACATTTCTGCAAAATGATTTTAAACTACTTCTTGCATGTTTCACTACAAAGTGAAATGAGTGATCCAGTGAGTGGAGCTAAAAGCATGTTCAGTTTTTTCCAAAACAGATGAATGTGAATCTGTCAACCTTTTATTGCGTCGGTTGTTGTACGTTTCGCAGCAGTTCAGAAATGAAATGCCCAGTGAGTGGTGCTAAAAAGTTAATGTAAGTTAATGTAAGTCTTTATTAATCAATAATATATCCCTGTAATCGTAATTTGTGTGAAATAGGATAAAAGTATAGGTATGTTTACTGCCTACATTGTTCATTTCAGCTGGAAACTGCAGTGATTGTAAGTAGGTACATTTTTGGAGTTTTGCTAAAATGTACACAGAGGCACGTTTTTCCAAGCTCATTCAGTCATAAGCACTGTAAAATTGAAAATGAGGCATCTATGTACATGAATAAATGTGTCTGGTGGCAAAATTGTTCAGACAGATTTGTGTTTTTAAAGGCAGATTCTAAATGGACATTATTTACCATCTGTAGATTTAGAGCCTCTAAATAAAGTGCTAGACGTAGCGCTACCATTGATCTCAATACTCTTATTCTGCTTCCATGAGTGGAACATAAGTGGGCCAAAAATAAATCATCCAGGGCTAGTTTTAGAAAGTTATCCAGCTACACTATCGAGCCATTTTGTGTTGAACAATAGTGTATTTTTTTTATAATTAATAAGGTTGCTATGTGTGTAATCAATAGTTTATGTGCAAGCATTTTACTCTTTGTGAGTGTCTGTCTGTGGTGAAGTATTAATTAAATGAACAAGTTCATTGTGAGCTTTTATTTGGAACTCTATAATGTAAAAGGGCGAGTTTTAATTCCTCAGTTAATTAGGTTGAAATCCTTAACTACACAAAGCAGCTCATTATCACTGTAACACATTTTAAATTTCAGTAATAAAAAAATTGCTGGCCACTTGCACAAGTATGAGCTAATGCTAATACAAAGCTAATTAGCCAATTTTCCCTCCTAAAGATGAAAATGCTTTGCTAGCCATATATGTACATACACTACCATTCAACATGTGACCCCCAGTCGTAGGGTCAGTTTGTTTTTTGAAAGAAATTAATACTTTTATTCAGCACAGATCAATTAAATTGATCAAAAATGACAGTAAGACATTTATGTTTATCTAAAGATTTTTTATTTAAAATAAATGCTGTTTTTTGAACGTTCTAATTATCAAAGAATCCTGAAAAAGTATCATGTTTTCTGCAAAGCAGCTCAACTTTCAACATTGATAATAATAAGAAACATTTCTTGAGCACCAAATCAGAATATATATATATATATATATATATATATCTCTCTTCAGTAAAGACTGAAGACAACATAAGACTGGACCTCCGAAACGCATCTTGAGGCTTTAAACTGATAAACTATCAGCATCACACAACCTTTTTCAGTTGATTCACATTGCACTTGGTGTTTATAGTCCAGTGAGGAAATCCGTCCAGACCACTATCCGTTATCAGGCAGTGGAATACTTCCACCTTAATGGCTTTAGATTAATGGAGCTCGCGGGTCTGCCAGTGGACAGAAAGCTGCACTTTCAGATCTAACGCAAATCAGTGGAGATCAAGAATGGACATAAATCATAAAGTAAGCATACTTCCATTTCTAAACAAAAAAGCGTGTTGAAACGAGTGAGACAACCACTTTTCTGAGGTATATAACCTCAAACCATTCCTTCATTTGCTGAGGCAGAAAAATGCCCTTTGAAGCCATTTGAATACATGCAGAGACAATAGCCGTGTACATGAAATGAGTCTGTGTTATTGCTGATACACTTGCCCGATATTAGTAGTCTCATCACAATTGGCTCTCCTGCACAAGACATTAACATTTGAGCAGTCTCTTTTAGATTCTCACTTGAAATTTCTTTTGAAGTTATTATGCCCCAAATTAACTGAATGAGTGTTTCAGAATAATGGCAAACGTCTGCAATCTACAAATTCTAAGTGACAAGCAAACGGCTGTTATTAATTTACTGTATGTGCTGTAACTAGCTGTTCCATCATCTCTCTCTCTCTCTAAATGATTTGTCCATCCATGTTTTATCTTTTCTATTACATTCCCTAGACTTTCATAATTCATGAATATTAAAATAAAATAATTTTGTAATTTCACACTTAGAAATTTATCTAAAACGTAGAAAAGCAGATTTGTTAACTGCACTGACCAGTATGTGGTTAAAATAATGGATTCTCTGATAATGAGCATCTGGAAACAGTAATAAAATAAAAGCACAGCCGTGCGTCATAGGTCTGCGGAATACCAGTCCTGATGTTGAAGTAAGGGTTATCAAATCAAAGCTCACTAAGGCTCAGCAAGTGTAATTATAGCACAGGATGAGTTACACTGCTGCAATGAGTCATGCTGAGAAGACTAGCATACCCTATATCCAGACTTAATTTGTTTATTAAAAATCTAGTTTAAAAAAACTAATCAGAAATGACCTAATAGGATGGCCATTAACTGAAGGGCTCAGGTCTCCTGAGTCAACATTCAGTTTTAATGGCTCGAGTTTAATGAAATCTACTGTGAACAGAAATCAGTTCACGCACAGACAGTTGTAAAATGGCCACAAGTCTGTATGATGTCAAGTGATGTAAAGGTATAAATAAAAACACAAAAGGCAACCAGCTCACAAGGCTTTTCACCCTGGCTTATTGTCATTTTAAATCCCAAGCAAAGGTCATAAAAATAGAGCACTATAAAAAGGGTTTTAAAATGAGCAGTTAGCACTGCTTTAAACCCGGGTCATGGTGCCAA
The DNA here is from genome assembly GCF_001515625.1 of Sinocyclocheilus rhinocerous. Classification (NCBI taxonomy): domain Eukaryota; kingdom Metazoa; phylum Chordata; class Actinopteri; order Cypriniformes; family Cyprinidae; genus Sinocyclocheilus; species Sinocyclocheilus rhinocerous. The sequence goes on from NW_015624837.1 coordinate 1,238,540, forward strand.
ACATGTGGTTCTGGTATCTTACAAGTTGTTTAACAACAGACAACAAATCCTTAAATGTGTCTTCACTTTCCTCATTGAATATTCCAGGCCTTAAACCACAGCATGTGAAAGTTTCTGTGAGTTTTACTGAATGGTAAAAAAAAAAAAAAAGAAAAAGGAAAAATCAGAACAGTGACATGCAGCATGACCACGTATCAATGCCTGACCAAAAATTAAGCACATTACCTAGTTCTAGCTAATCAAAACAGCTTTTCATATTCATATATGTTTTTCATTCATATATGAGCGACGAGACAAAAACATTAAAACCCATTATAAACTAGGCATTTGTGGCATCCGGTGGGGACATAATTACGGATTATAATGACTTATACTGTCTTTTTACGTGTTGCGTTGCATCGCTCCGCGTAAACATAAAACCATGTCTGCATTTGTGATCGGAGAATGCACCAAGAGCTTGTAACACTCCAAAGAGAAAGGAAAAATTTAAATCGCATCATATGACCCCTTTAAGTACACTTTTATTTTTATTTCATTATTTTATTAATATTATACTTCATGAATATATTTTATTTCATTAAATTTATATTTTTTTGAAAAAACATTTTTTAAATAATAATAATAATAATAATAAATGTTTAAGATTTGAAGTACACTACAATTAAATACACAATCCAATATTTTTCTATAATACCCATAAAAATTCACATACGTGGCAACGTTTACAGGGCCAAGCAATTATTAAAATAGACTGCATGTCCGTTACAAGGTGTATTTGTCCAATCAATGTTACTGACCTTATAAATATGCAAACAAGAATGCTAACCCAGGGTTTACTAATGTAAACAATGGAATCTTGAAACCAGAAACATGCGATTTGTACACTATATGTTAGAAAATATTGTGTATCATGAGTGAATTAAATCCAGACAAGATTTTCTTAACTCTGCTGACCCAGAGATGAAACAAAGGCTTTTCCTCAAGCCATTAATCACCTTACAGCAAGCTCATTTCCTGCTTGGAGGTCAGTGTGAAGGCCAGGAATACAGAAGAAAAAGTCTTAAATTAAATGCTTTTAATGTCAAGACAATCAATTCCTTTTTGCTGGACCCACACCTATGCAATTAATTAATAAGTATAGCACAGTAGACAAAGTAGCAGAGACCCAATTAATGCTGACTCTGCAAAAAATACGAGGCAAAATAAAAGACAAAATATTTAGCTTTTAGTCCCTGGCTATAGTTTTGCATACAGCTGGCTCTTGTAAATGGCTGACATGCATGAGAAAGCTGGAGAGACGTGTGACCTCTGCAGCATCTAAAGATGTTCATTGATGGTGGCTGTGGATCACTGTGCTGTGGCGTGGGAGTATAATTCATCTTAACATACACTTTCAGAGGTTAATCAGGTTGAGTTAGACCGTGTCTGATAAATGATGCAACACTCTACCTATTTTAACAGTCCTGGGGATCAATGCAATCGATGGCGAGAGTAATGCGGGAGGATGGTTTGGACAGGTGCCTTTGAGCATGTCCCCTGTTATAACACATGCAATGAATCTCCATTCAGAAGTCAAACCAAATAAGTCACATTGAGCTGTGTGACGTGCAGGAACAGGTCAGTGATTTAAAGATCTAATGGATTTCTAATCCAAACCAGAAAAAAATATCTCTGAATCAAAGCTATGTATTTCTATATTTAACAGAGAAAAGAGATGAATTTTGAATTGGGCCAAAATGTTGTTCATGCTTTAAGATAATTTTATTATGTTCATCATTGAGGTGTAAATTGTAATTGTGATATGAGTGAAGTTAGCCATTTTATTTGATAGTAAAATAGCTTTTGAGGTGAACGGCAGATTTGGGACCTGATGAGCAGCATTTTATGTCTGTTTGGTGTTTTCTCATGTATTCTCAGTAAACACGCTGCATAGATGAACTCAATATGAATACAATTTGTGTGCTCTTTTGGGGGAGAATTGAGTGAAAGAGCCAAATGAAAGAACCAGTCATTACATATTCAAAAAGACAATTATAAAAAGGCATAATATCATACGGCTAGATTTTGAATGAAGCTGGCTTCTTATAGGCAGGTTAAATGAGCATACAAATAGCCCAAAGCGAGGTTAGTTCTTCCATGTCCTTCCTCTCCTCTCCCTCCAGACAGCTGCTACAGGCTTAGCGATTGGCAACAGCTGGAGAATAGGGCCTTGGCCACCTTCATCAAGGAAACAGCCATGCATAACCCTGATCCAGAAGCTGGCTGGGAGCCTGACAAAGTCATGCCACACAGATCTGTCTGATTCTATAAACATTTATTTACACCCTGACAATGGGCCGCTGAGGTGAGTAGGATTGTGACTGAAACAGAAAAAAAATGCAGCATTGATCTCTATGGCGCTTCATCCATCCATCCATTTGCCAAACTGTATTGTTGTATGTAGGGATGCTGGAGGTTATGCCATCATCTCGGGCCATAGGCAGGGAAACACCCTGGATGGATGGCCAGTTAGATTTAAAAAATTATCATGAATTTCAGCATATCTTTAAATTGTCCCTCTTTTGCTTCAATAGCTATGTTTCCATCCACATATTTTTATGTGTATTTCGGGATATCACACAAAAAATAAAAACAGTGCATGGAAATGCCAAAATGCGCATTCTTAATCCGATAAGAAAACGTGCATAAACTACATTGGAAACACATTGTATTTATCAAGTAATTTTGATTGGCATTAAAAAAGTCATGTGACTTTACCTCAACATGTCAAAACATATAGCATAACTGTACTAACCAGCAGACAGATCTCATTCCAGGGTACTGAGAGTTTGGTTTAGCCATTCTCAAATGTCTGAGCCAAAGTCACATGAGATCAGATAACATTTTTCCTTACTGTTATTTGGGTGCCAATTTACTTGGAAGTGACAACTTTGTTCTCTTGAACTCATTGGATGGAAATTATGCTTTATTCGCAAATGTTTTGCAATATTCCAATTTTATGAATGGGTTAAATTTGCAACTTTGGATAAAAGCATATAGCTAATGACAGCAGCACTCAAGCTGTATGAACTCAACAAGTTTGTGAAAACGATGATCATGTTCTCCAGCATGATTTGAGATGATCCAGAGAGCATGTTGAGCTTCAATAAAAGCAGAACATCTGACCATCAGTACAAAGAGTCGCATGAGCATTGTCAGAAATGTGCTTATTTGATTAGTGACCTAGAAATAGTGCAGAATATGTCTCATTAATTTTATGTCATAATGTTTCTTTGCTTTACAGTTTTAAAAATCTTAAAACTTTATTTCTAGGTTTAAATTGGATTTGAGACCAAAATGTTCAATGCAATGCAAAATGTTAAATGTTAGTGAAGAGCAGGCAAAAGCACGTACATCGATCTCAACTGGGTGCTCGACTAAGAAACAAGTGGAACATTTTTTAAATGTAAAGTCGGCAACACCAAAGCTCCAAAACTATCAAAAAATGTATAAAAAAAAAAAAACTGTCCCATAGCATATGTGACGTTTCGAGCACGCAGGCTCTTCATCAGACAAATGAACAACACTGATATCCCAATTAATCAGGTAATGACACATTATTCATGAGTTCGATAAAATCCATTGTATCTCTAATATAAGAAGGTAAAGACGTGACTAAAGGTTGTAAATGAAAATCAACAAAAGACAAAAAAAATTCTGTAAGTGACCCAATTGCTGCCACTATGGGTCTCATAGAAGGGATGTCCTTATAAGGTTTGTGAATTTTAGGCAGCGTGTATTGTATCGGTGTGATCGGATGCTCAACACACATATATTCATTGTCAACAAACCTGAATCCACAAACAGTTTTAAAGTATTGTGTACAGATGTTTTGTAATGAGCCAAAGGATTCATACTCAATTTTTTGTAAAAAACTGAATTAGAAAGTTGTCTCTGAATTTCAAATTCATAGTTTTGTCGATCTAAAATAACCACTGCTCCACCTTTGTCAGCACTTTGAATAACTATAGACGAATCTTTTTTAAGTGATTCCAATTCAGACAATTGTGTCTCCGTCAAATTATGTGCAAGTTTATATTGTCTTTTAGATTTTAATATAGATACAACATCACTTTCTACAAGCCTACAATAAGTGTCCAAAGAAGCATTTCTGTTTTTAAAGGGAACAAAGGTGGATTTACCTCTAAAACCAGTCCGATGTTGTTCACTAGAATTATATTCCTATCTAGATGTACCACAGTCACTTTTAAAATTCGAGGCACTATTTCATGTAAAACGGCTAATGTCATTTACCTGTTGCCTTGCCCTTGTGGTTTATGTTATATTGGTAAGACTAGCAGACCTCTAAAAACTCGCATCTCTGAACATCGATGTGCAATTAGACATCGCGATCCAAAAAGTCCGGTAGCACAGCACTTTGCAGATTCAAGACACTCAGTTTCCACTCTTCAGTACATAGGTATTGAGGTAGTGTTGGTATTATTATTATCATCACAATAATATTGTACGGTCATGTGACCTTTGATCACCTGGAGGTAGGCCTATAAAGATTGGGATATCAGTGTTGTTCATTTTTCTGATGAAGAGCCTGCGTGCTCGAAACGTCACATATGCTATGCGACAGTTTTTAAAAAAAATAAATTTTTTGATACTTTTGGAGCTTTGGTGTTGCCGACTTTACATTTAAATTTTTTTTCAAAATGTTAAATGTTAAAATGCTCTTCTCCAACAATTCATCATCAGTCGCTATGATCAATAAAAAAAGAAGGAAATTTTGTTTACCACCTGCTTTCCACAAGCAGTATTGTGCCATGCAGACAAAATGTGCTGAGTTTTGTGAACAGAGAGCAATCTATAGTAAAACTAATTTACAAAGACAAGACTCTACCCGTGCAGATAGTACTTGATTCAACTGGATTATGGCTGGTTAGTGAAAAAGGTCAATGTTTAAGTGTTGTGTGCAAAGGTATGGTTAGTAAGTAAGACCAATGCTGCAAAAGTGACACAAGACTGACACTTGTAAATACAGAGACTGAAAGCATATATAGAGATAGCACAGCAAAGCCCTGTTCAAAAGAGCTGATCTGGCAAGAGCGATAAAGCGATGGATGTGTATTACTGAAAGCCCATTCCGTGGAAAAAAAGCATCTGTTATATAAATAACGTAAATGGAAACATTCAAATCTGTATTGTGATTTGAACAGACAAAGACGAGGGGAAGGTTTTCTTTGAGTAATCACTTACATTTGGACCTACTTCTCATACAAAGTTATTTTATTGCTTTTTCAATAAAGCATCCAATGCGTACGAACCACTTTTATGGTACTTTTTGACAGCAGTGGTCTAACTAACTGCAGCTAGGGTGGGAATTGTGTATTTCTTACAATATCTTTACATCCTTGCAGTGATACGGTGCCATCAGACAGAGTCCAAGCAGCTGATAAAAGCATCACAATACTCCACAGGTAATCCACACGACTCCAGTCCATCAATTAACGTTTTATAAAATGAAAAGCTGAACTTTTATACATTGTCATTTATAGCCATTAAGGGAGAACACATCCAGCTTGCGCTGTTTTTCTTTTTTCTTTGAGAAAAGCAACAAACAGTATCACTGTATATAAGAGCCTAGAAACACATAAAGAGAATTCCATGTTTAGTTGACTCTTTATAGTGACATAATACCCGTTGAGAAGAAGGGACCTCAAATTCAAAGCCACAGCTGCTAAATGCTTCGATATCAGAGCTCTGCCTCTGACCCTAAAAAAGGGCTAAAACCAGATGAAATAACAACTAATTCCTCAATGCCCACAGCAGAGTATTTTAAAGCTGATCCAAACTCCTCAGATTCCACTAGTGCTCTTGATGAAAAACTGGACCATTATTCTCCACTTTATCTGCTGGGCACGAGCTGTTTCTGCCCTTGAGATATATGGGAAGTGTGGCAGAACCAGATTCCAAACACTGAGCCTCAGAAATATGTGCTATGCCAGTAATAGGATTCCAGGCTTATACAGACAATAATAATGGGGGGAAAAAAACTGTGGCTTCAAAGACATTTCTTTTTTCAAATGCATGAATAACAATATAAAGAAATGTTTATTTCATAATCCACTTGAGGAAATACTGGAAGCTGTGTGGAAATGGATCTCACCCATAGCTAAGTTTTATATTCACCTTCAAGTATTTCATGCATGGACATATTGAAATAGATTTCATCCTTCAAAACATTTTGCTACACTGAATTTACAGTGCATATCAATTTATGCACAGTTTCTTCCACAGCCATCTGGGAAAAACTGTATATTTATGAAGACGGGATTGGAAATCTTTAATTTGTGAGGGGTGGCTTCCCCTGACCTTTGACAAATCAATCATATTCATTCGCATGGACAGGATATTTTGAGGTGAGATGAGATATCTGAATCAACTTGACCAACTTCACCAAATGATATCATTAGTTTTCCCAATTAAGACAGTCTTTAAATTATTGTATTAAACCTGTAGTGTGCTTTGGTTTCTTTTATAATATATTTATTTATTATTATTTATTTATTTATTTTGACTTGGAGGGGGAAACAGGCTTCCATAATTGTCATCAGGTAAATCCAACCCAGGGTCATTGGAAAAATGTGTAGCAGCATTTCTGGAAAATGATATTATGTTGATTCTTGCACATTATGCAACACTTTTAAATGTCTTTTAAATTTAAACTTTTATGTCAGTGAGTGGCACTAAAAGACTATTCTTTTTTCTTTTCTTTTTTTTCTCGAAACAGATGACATGAATGTTTTATTACATTATTTGCTGGCTGTATCGCATTCGCAGCAGTTTGGAAATGAAATATCCGGTGAGAGGTGCTAAAAGGTTACATTTCAAATTATTTTAAAATGTAAATATAATATGAAACATAACCTTTTTAGCACCATCTACACTAAACCCTACCCTAAACCTAACTGACAGTGTTAACAAAAGCAAATGTGAGCTAAAAATGCATTTGCTGAAGCAACCAAGCTTGGTGCCCATTTTCAAAAAAAAAAGAACTTTTGAGTTTGATAAAGTTTAAAATGTGTGACACTGTGAGATTATCAATTGTGTGACATAAAAAAGCAATTACGATATTTAAAGTCACTGTCATCTTGGAAACCAACTCTGGCAGCTGTTTTCAGTCATAAAAATACAGTGTAACAAAATGCCTACTGGAGGCAAGCGTAGTGAGAACCCAAGTGCAGTTTAATCCCAAACTTGAACAGACACAAAATAAACAGGAACTTGGCAAAACATGGCCTCACCAACAGCGGTACACGGAACAAAGCTAGACAATGGACAATGGCAACATGAGGGCTATATAAATCAAACAAAGGGGGGTCACATGACACAATCCAACCAATGAAAACAAGACACATGAACTAGACAATCAATAGGTGTGTGCGACTTCATGCGGTGCTGCACAGACCGATCGGCGAGAGTTGCTGCTTGCAGTCGAGGGCGGAATTGAAAGCGGAAACGTCAAGTCGGACACTTGTTTCAGGTCCCGGTAGTGACGCTCGTGTGGTGTTTGCATATTCTATCACAGATGAAGTGAATTAAATGCAATATTTTTCAAATACACAGACGTTTCAGAAAAGTTTTCATGAAACAACAAAAATACTTTTCATATACTGCTTAATGCAGCGCCATCTGTTCAAGAATAAAGTTCAACATATATTATTTAAATACCAATAAAGTGGGTCTATATATACTTGTATCAGTGTTTTTTGAAAAGCGTTGAACAGCTTTTGCTGTTATAAAAACACAGATTTGTGAGCATTAGTGCAACTGAAGGTGTCAGAATAAACCCTGAACACAAGTCATCGTTGTCATGTGGTGAATTCTATCCAATCGTGAAACAGCTGTGTCGTCATCAGTGCTCCTGCAGTTGCTCTGGAGAAACTGCGCCGGCTGAGTCAGGCGACTGCTCTCGAAACGCTCTCACGGTACTTTGATGCTATACGTCACAGTGACGTGGCATCGGCGCTATCTCAAGTCGGACAAAACTGCTTCAAGTCAGCCGCCGATAGGTCTGCACAACGCCGCATTAAAGGGGTCATATGATGCGATTTCAAGTTTTCCTTTCTCTTTGGAGTATTACAAGCTGATTGTGCATAGATAAGATCCCTGAAGTTGCAAACACTAAAGTCTCAAAACCAAAGAGATATTCTTTATCAAAGACTCTGCCACGCCCCCCTAAAACGGCTAACTGATGTGTATGTGTTGTCTGGTGATCTGTAACTGATGTGTGTGTGGTGTGTTGTGTGTGTGTGTGTGTGTGTGTGTGTGTTTGTTAATTAAGGTGTGTTGATGCAGTAATGGAGTACAGTTAATAGAGAATCTTATGGCCTCCTAGCACTGTGGAATACAAGAATAATGACCCTTTGGGCGCCAGGGATTTTTGGAAAAATGCTGGATTTTGACATCAAGATTTCAAAAGCTTGTGTCTTGAAAGGGCTTAAAGATAGAGATCTACTGTAAATTAGAAAAATGTTGGGCATGACCGAAAGTTTATGTGGGGTGTAAATATACTCATATAATTTGCATATTATGACGTCATCAGGGGAAAACAGGAGAAAGTAGTAAATTATTACTATATTACTGTGCCATAGTAAAATGCATGTGCCTATTTTTTGATCAGTTGACCAGCTATCTGCCCAATCAGGTATCTAGGTGACACAGTTTATAGTTCTTGAGAGTATGGTACCTCTCATTGCATGGCACAGCGCACAGACCTACCCCACACTGACTGCTTTGTCTGCCGGCTGCCCTTAAGAGTGTGCGCGATCAGAACAAACAGAACCCTTGCTGCCTCAACCTCTAGCAACAGCTCTCCTATGGACACTACGACCACATTCACCCCTGCCACCCCCATCCCCGTTGGGCAAAGGGTCGAAATGATCACTTGTTTGTGCTTCGTGAACAATCTCGCCTTGCACGGCGGCACCATTGCGCTGCAAAGATGTACCGGGAGAAGCGCGACTATTAGACGACCGATCGTCATTTCCAAAAGGCAAATATTCCCCTTCAGAGTCAGAATCGGCGAATAACATTTGCAACACATCCTCACGGTACAACTTTCTATCTCACAATTACTATGAACCGAACTGCTTCCGCATCAATGACACCATAGCTCACTTGTGGCGCTTTTCCAGCTTTTCCAC
>NW_015624837.1:1252264-1254701 GCF_001515625.1 Sinocyclocheilus rhinocerous
TCAGAATCGGCGAATAACATTTGCAACACATCCTCACGGTACAACTTTTTATTAGCCATTTGGCGATTTTCTCTCACAAATCTCACAATTTACTTGCATACTATGAACCGAACTGCTTCCGCATCAATGACACCATAGCTCACTTGTGGCGCTTTTCCACTGCATGGTACGGCACGGTACGGCTCGGTATGGGTCACTTTTGGGGGGTTTTCCACTGGGTACAGTACCTGGTACCTGGTACTTTTTTTGGCGCTTAGAGGGTTTTTAATAACCAAAGTTAAATTGTTCATTCCATGCAGCGGCTGTGTTCCTGCTAAACTAATGTCTGGATGGGAGCTTCTTGTCATGAGTTTGTATGATATATGTGTAAATGTGTGAATGCAGACATATCACATATCGTTCTATTCAGGCCCTCTTTTATACTCTTTAACAATAGATAAATGAGTTGCAAACTTGCCTGTGCTGTACTGTGTGCATTTGTCTTCTTTTGACATTTTTTCTTTTTGCCTCGCCTGGCATAATAAATTGCTCAAGCTGATGTCTAATGAGGTGTAGGATAGGCCTCATAGGCTACAGTATGTACTGAAGAGTGGCATTCCAGCTCTGATACAAAGACTGCACTTTCACATCGGTCTCAATGGAGAACCTTGTTAATATGCACTTACAAAGGGCATGTCCCCACTATTCACTTCATTTTATTTAATTCATCCTCCAGCCCTGACTATGACTCAAAATTAACCTTGACTATTACTCTCTAGGAGCCTTTTGAAAGACTTCCGCCATAGACAAGTGTGCTTTACTGAAATAAAAATGACAGTGACGGATGGGTCGAAGGAGATGGTGGATAAAACAAATTCAGGGACTTTTAGGCATTTAAAAAAATCACATGAGCGAGTCCAACCCTCCAGATTCCAGGCTATTTTCCATTAAAGGAATGAAAACTGTACTATGAGTGAATTTTAAGGAATGTGTGTCATTCTAAACATGTCAATTCAGAATCCATGTGTTTATTTGGTGCCATCCATTACATGCCATAGTAAGACATGTTGTTAAGAAGAATTTGGCAGATAAACTGTTGTAATTATGCCACAATGTACATAAGCAGAGGATAAATTTTCAGCATTTTGCCAGCTAGCTAAAAGTCATGCCTAAATAATTATTGTAATAGCTAATATATATGCCAGAAAATGACTGCCTGGGAAAACTGTAGCTTGCCAAGCTACAATCTACTCATAATTTAAAGTAATGGAAAATAGTGAAACTGAAGTCAGCACTTAAAAAAAAAGTAGTGTAACCAAACCTACAAACAAAAACAAAAAGCAGCTAACTACACTGAAATTATTTAAGGGGTCATTAGCCTTTAGAATATAAAACCCTATGTAAGTAATTTATCACTTTAATGAATAAAGATCTACAAATATACTAGAATTATACTAAGTTGTATAAATCAAAACTGCAGTTGCATGTAAAGGGGGATATTGGAAAAGCAAAACAACTAAACTATAGTAGACTGCACTCTTCTTAATTTTGTCGTTTCATCTGAATATCAACATCTAGTTTAGTCAATCGAATCAGTTTGGAGGTTAATTGATCTAATTTTGTATATCTGGAAATCAGGAAAATAGTGATCTATGACGCTGTATGTTGAAAATCAAAGGTTCCCTTTCAATACTACACTCGTACTGCGTCTTGCTAGACGCATATGGGAAAAAGCCTTTCTCCTGAACTGAAGCCATTTTTCATTCACGCAGTGAAACTGCACGGCCATTGGTTCGTGCAGTGTATTAAAATACGAACCAATGGCTAGGCAGCAGAGCTGCACGAGCCTTTGGTGACGAAGCCCGCCAAGCCTGCCAAAGCCCGCCAGAATGGGCGGGGCATCTGGCTATATAAGCGGGCATTCGCCACAGGATTCTCAATTTTCTTCTCCTTCAGCGACGACTCAGCTCATCGCTGATCCTGAAAGCCTGCTCGCCGTTGACACGCCTCACAGCTGAATTGAGACCTCCCTGCTCGGCTGACCGGCTCTCTTCGCGCCTCAGCATCGCAGCAGTTCCGGTCCTGTTACCCTGCCGCCATCCGGCAATACTGAAAGAGCTTATTTCTAGCAGGTAAGCCCTAAAAGAGCAAATTCTAGCGACGTTGTTGCAAATGTCGTGCTGCGAGTGTGGCTCGTGCAGAGAATCTTGCATGATGCAGAAGGGCAGTGAGTGCCGTCACCTGTCTGGGCAGCCCCCACGCAGAGACTGCTCGCTCAATGAGATGGAATGCTCTCGTTGAAAGCATGAGTCTTGCCCTTCTCCACTCACGGACTGCCTTCACTGAAGGCAGCCCCGCTCTCCCGTTTCTCCTCTCTCAGCGAGCCTCGGAGAGGGAAACAGCGGAGTCAGGGAATAAGCAGCCGGGTTGACTGATCTCATGCCGGCACTGTGCCTGC
>NW_015624837.1:1254786-1255130 GCF_001515625.1 Sinocyclocheilus rhinocerous
AGGGCAGTGAGCTGCGCGCTTACTGAGACAGAATGCTCATTCAGAGCATGAGTCTCGCTCTTCTCCACTCGTGGACCGCCTTTCACAGAAGGCAGCCCCGCTCTCATGTTTCTCCTCTCTCAGCAAGCCTCGGAGAGAGAAACGGCGAAGCTCTCCCCGCTGCGCTTCGATCCGTGTCTTGCACGTAAGGATCAGTGTCCCTCTTTACATCGAGTGGCTCTATCCTCCTAAGTAGATCGGAGCAGATGCTGCCACTGGCAGCTTCGAATTGTGTGTGTCACTATGACTGCACTCACAGACACGGGCTGCTCTTACCACGAAAGCAGTCTGCCCCTGTTCGTTCG